>NC_034594.1:88824418-88869318 GCF_900095145.1 Mus pahari
TCTCTGGATAGTCCATCCTTTCATCTTAGCTCTAAATTTTGTCTCTGTACCTGTATCCTTTCATGGGTATTTTGTTCCTTATTCTAAGGAGGAATGAAGTATCCACACAATGGTCATCCTTCTTGGTTTTCGTGTGTTTTGCAAAATATATCTTGGGTATTCTAAGTTTCTGGGCTATGTAGAAGAATGAGAATTGATCCATTCTTATCTCCTTGTACAAAGCTCAAGTCTAAGTGGATCAAGGAACTCCACATAAAACCAGCTGGAGTAGCCATTCAAATATCAAATAAAATAGTTTTTCAACCTAATGTTATCAAAAAGCTAAAAAGGGACACTTCATACTCATCAAAGATAAAAACTACCAAGGTGAACTCTCAATTCTGAACATCTATGCTCCAAATGCAAGGGAATCCACATTCATTAAAAAAACTTTAGTAAAGTTCAAATCACACATTACACCTCACACAATAATAGTGGGAGACTTCAACACCCCATTCTCATCAATATTCAGATGGTAGAAAAAGAAACTGAACAGAAACACAGTGAAACTAATAGAAGTTATGAAACAAATGGATTTAACAGACACCTCATGAAACCTTCTCCAAAATTGAACATATAATTGGTCAACAGAACATGCCTCAATAGATGTAAGAAGATAGAAATAATCCCATGCATGCTATTAGGTCACCAAGGACTAAGGCTGATCTTCAGTAACATCATAAATAATAGAAAGCCCACATTCACACGGAAACTAAACAACACTCTACTCAATGACAACTTGGTCAAGGGAGAAATAAAGAAAGAAATTAAAGACTTTTTAGTGTTTAAAGAAAATGAAGCCACAACATACCCAAACTTATGGGACACAATGAAAGCAGTCCTAAGAGGAAAACTCATAGCCCTGAGTGCCTCTAAAAAGTGTGGGTACTTAAGTATTTATAACCAGAATTTATTCTCATTTAAGTGAATTACATATCCTTTTGAACACAAAATCTGCTTGTCCATCTGTCTTAGGGTATTTATTTCTGTGAATAGACACCAAGACCATGGAGATTTATATAAAGAAAAACATTCAGTTGTGACTGGATTACAGTATCAAAGACTTAGTCCATTGTTGTCATGGCAAGAAATGTGACAGTGTGGAGCCACACATGGAGAAGGAAATAAGAGTTTTACATTGTATTCGTGCAGCAGAAGGAGACTATGTGCCACTCTGGGCATAGCTTGAGCATATATGAACTCAAAGCCTGCCTCTACACTGAGTACTTCCTCCAACAAGACTACACCTACTGCAACAATGCCACACTTCCTAATAGTGCAATTCTTGATGGGCCAAGAATTCAAACACATTATTCTATGGAAGTGAGTCCTATTCAAACCACCATATCATCTTCCAAAAATTTTCTGTTTAGGTTCATTCTAATTAAGAACAAAAGTAGAACAAAATTCAATTAATATGTACAAAATAATATAGATGTCTCATATTTTAGAGTTGTTTTTCCCAAGTTTTTTTAACATTATGGTCTTCCCACCTGATTAAATAGCATCTCTTTGTATGTTTTCCCACTTTTACATAAAAATTGCTTCTTTATTTTAAACTTGGATCTTGTCGGTCAATAAAATGTACAAATAAAGTTGAAAGAAAAATTCTCAACAAGATATGTACCCAGAAGATGTTCCAACTGGTAATAAGGACACATGCTCCACTACGTTCATAGCAGCCTTATTTATAATAGCCAGAGCTGGAAAGAACCCAGATGTCCCTCAACAGAGTAATAGATACAGAAAATGTGGTACATTTACACAATGGAGTACTACTCAGCTATTAAAAACAATGAATTTACGAAATTTGTGGGAAAATGGATATATCTGGAGGATATCATCCTTAGTGAGGTAACCCAATCACAAAAGAAGTCACTAGATATGCACTCACTGATAAGCGGATATTAGTCCAGAAACTTAGAATACCCAAGATACATTTTGCAAAACACAAGAAAACCAAGAAGAAGGAAGACCAACGGGTCTTAGAATAGGGGACAAAATCCACATGGAAGGAGTTACAGAGACAAAATTTGGAGCTAAGACAAAAGGATGGACTATTAAGTAGCCTCTTTTACTCTGCTGTTCTCCTGTGAGTTTCCACTATCCTATGTCTGGGTCTGTCAAACCTTTCTCTGATTCATTACTTTGTTCTTCAATTAGACATCACTTTCAAACATATCTTCTTCCTTCTATAATCTAACCTTACCTATGCTGATAGGGATTTAAGGTGTCTAATAAGGGCATATGTATATTAGAGCATGATCATATTGTAACACAAGGCACACTAGCATTTCAGTCAGATCATAACTTTGGATGTGATTCCTTGTCAGAGTTGCTATGTTGCTGGGTTAAAATTCCTCTACATGGACCTAAGTTTATATCTCCAGAACCCATGGAAAGCAAGCTGTAGTACCAAGGTCCTGTGCCCTAATTTGTTTCCTTTTTACTTTGATAAAACACTGATAAAAATCATTTGAGGGAGGAAATTTGTCCTGGCTAGTTTATGTTAGTCATCTTGACACAATCTGAAAAGAGGAAACCCCAATTGTGGAAATGCCACTATAGATGTAAACAAACCTGTTATGTGTTTTCTTAGTGATTGACGATGGACAAGGACGATGAATTGTGGGTGGGTCCATGTATAGACTGGTAGTCTTGGGTTCTTTAAGAAAGCAGACCACATTGGAGACCCAATGTTCAGTCCAATGGTTGGCTGAGAGGATCCACCTCTGTATTTGTCAGGCTCTGGCAGATACTCTCAGATTTCAGGCTCCTGTCAGCATGCACTTGTTGGCATCCATACTAGTGACTGGTGTGGTGATTGCATATGGGATGCATCCCAATGTGGGCCAGTTTTTGGATGGCCTTTTGAGACAGGGTTTCTCTGTATAGCTCTAGCTGTCCTGGAACTCAATTTGTACACCAGACTGGCCTCAAACTCAGAGATCTGCCTGCCTTTGCCTCCCAAGTGCTGGAATTAAAGGCGTGAGCCACCACGCACGGCCACTTTCTTTCAATTTCTGCTCCACATTTTGTCTCCATATTTGCTCCCACATGTATTTTGTTCCCCAGTGTAGGGGAATTCAAGGGCAGGGAGGCAGTAGTGGTTGGGTGGGTGGGAGAGCACTCTCATAGAAGTAGGGGAGAGAGGATGGGATAGAGGATTTTGAGGTGGTACCAGGAAAGGAGTATAAAATTTGAAATGTAAATAAAGAAAGTAGCCAATAAAAAAAAAAAACAATTAGAAAAAGGAAAGGAAAGGAAAGGAAAGGAAAGGAAAGGAAAGGAAAGGAAAGGAAAGGAAAGGAAAGGAAAGGAAAGGAAAGGAAAGGAAAGGAAAGGAANAAAGGAAAGGAAAGGAAAGGAAAGGAAAGGAAAGGAAAGGAAAGGAAAGGAAAGGAAAGGAAAGGAAAGGAAAGGAAAGGAAAGAAAGCAGACTGAGCAGCCCATCAAACAGCATTCTTCCATGGCCTCTTCATCAGTTCTTATCTCCTGGTTCCTGCTCTGATTGAATTCCTATCCTAATTGCTTTCAGTAATGAACAGTCAAGTGGGCATGTAAACAAAATGAACACTTTACTCCCCAAATTAGGATTGGTTATGCTATTACATCACACAATTAGCAATAGCATCTCTAAGACAGGATTTATTTGACTAACAGATTAGAGTCCATCAACAGGTAAGTCAGGGCCAGAATTCAAAAGAGGAGGAAATAAAGCAGAGATCACAAAGGAGTACTGCTCAGTGGCTTGCTCCCCCTGTCTTGCTAATATTTTTTGATAGCCAAGGCTCACCTGCCCATAGATGGTACTACACAGAGAAGGCTGGCCCTTCTACGTTAAATAGCAATGAAGAAAATGCCTCCATGTCCATAACAACAGCCATTGCCAGGTATCTCTAGGTTTTTATCAATTAAAAAAAAAAAAAAAACAAAAAACAAAAACACTATGGCATTTGTGACACAAGCATTCTTATGAGGAGAATTCCAGAGAAGTTTTTGATCTAGCTAGCCTGGGGTATATATCAGGGGACAAGAGACCCTGTCTCAAACAAGATGAGGGATGGCAAGTAATACTGTCATCTTATATCAGTGCACAGTCACTGTCAGGTGTATACTTGGACTGATAGACAATATGGTATACTCATACTTGATGTGGTGCACTTGTTGGTGGGTTGGTGTCCTTATACCTCCATTGGGGCATCCTATCTGGCTGTAGAAAGTGGCCCCTTCAGGTTCGATGTTGGAAAGGTTAGACATCTCAGCTAAGGTTACTCATATTGACTCTTGGGAGTCTCTGAGACCCCAGATCTCTCGGACTTCTAGAGATTTCACCCAACTACTAACACCCAGCAGCTGCAAATTTACATTCATTGTCCTGGCCCTCGGGGCTTCACTCCTGTGTGCCCCCCACCTGATCATGTCCCATATTAATCCTCTCCCTTCTCTCTTCTGCATGCATTGCTCCCACCCTTTGCCTACTATGAATATTTTAGTCCCCCTTCTAAGTGATTCAAACCTCCATGTGTGGGACTTCCTTCTAGTTTAACTTTTTTGGGTCTTTGGGGGTATATTACAGGTATATTGTACGTTATGACTTATAGCCTCTTATAAGTGATTATATACCATATATCGTCTTTTATGACTGGGTTACCACACTCTACATATTTTCTAGTTTCATCCACTTGTCTTCAAAATTTATAGTATCTTCATTTTTAATGGCGGTAAAGCATCACATTGTGCAATTGAATCACATTTCTGTATTTATTCTTCAGTTGAGGGACATCTGGGTTGCTTCCTGTTTCTGACTATTACAAAGAAAACTGCCATGAATAAATTGGAGCATGTGTCCCCGTTGTATGGTGAAAATTTGGTGGTGGGGGTATATGCCCAGGAGCAGAATAGTTGGGTCTTTATGTAGAACTATTTTTAATTTTCTAAGACACTACCAGATTGATTTCCAGAATGATTATACAACTTTTCATAAAAACCAGCAATGGAGGATTATTCACCTTTCTGTTGCTGTAACTCTCCATCCCAAATAAGAATGAGCAATGAAAGCATGACTCACTTAATATGAATACATGTGAATACATGCCTAGATTGTGCAGATCTACCGCTACTCTACCATCTTCATCTATGAGACCCCTTAGAACTTGCAATTTCTCCAGGCCATGTGCTTCTGCTCCCCTTTTCTTCTTCCTTTCTTCTGTGTCCTCTCCCTCTTCCATTTTCTCCTTCTTCCTTCTCCTCACCTTCCACTTGACCTTCCCTTTTATCTGCCCAATCATCAGCTCTCCTTTATTTTACAAATTAAGGTGGGAAGCAGGTTTACAGGAAATCACCTGAGTGTTGTCTCATCCCTTGTTCAAGCCACTCACAGGAGAACAGAATTAACATCAAATATAATTAGCTCCAGGGCTAGCCGAAACACTGTTTTCCCACACTCAGGCAAGCATGGGCCTTGCTTTTTTTTTTTTTTTTTAAATCTTAGCCATTCTGATTGGTGGAAATCTCATGGTTGTTTTGACATGCATTTCCCTGATGACTAAGGATGTTGGGCATTTCTTTAAGAGCTTCCTTGCCTTTCAAGAATCTTCTGTTTCAAATTCTCTGTTTAGTTGTGCCCCCATTGTTTAATTGAATTATTTGGTTTGATTGTGTTTAACTTGATGGTTTCTTTACATACTATGTATATTAGCCTTCTGTTGGATGTAGAGTTAGTGAGAATTTCTCCTAATCTGCAGGCTGCCATTTTGTCCTATTGCTCCTATCCTTTGCCTTTTCAGTTTCATGAGGTCCCACTCAAATTGATTACCTTAGAGCCTGATATATTTGTGTTTTATTCAAGAAAATTTCTCCTGTATCAATACATTCAAAGTTATTTACCACTTTCTCTCCATTATTAGATTTTGTGCACCCAGTTATGTTGAAGATCTTGATTTCACTGGACTTGAGTTTTGTGCAGGTTGATAAATATAGCTATAATTGCATTATTCTACATAAAGATATCCAGTTACACCAGTTGAAGATGTTTCCACTTTTTCCATTCTACAGTTTTATATTCTTTGTCATCAATTAATTGTTTGGGTTTATGTTTAGGTCATGAATTTAATTTCATTGATCAACCAGTCTGTTTCTGTACCAATATCATGCAGAGTTTTTTCTGTTTGGTTGGTTTTTGTTTTTGTTTTGATTTGTTTTGTTTTATCACTACTGCTCTGTAATACAGATTTAGGATGGCCATTTCTCCAGAAATTCTATTATTGTTCAGGATTTTTTTTGGCTGTCCTGGTTTTTGGGTTTTTGGGTTTTTTGATTTTTGTTTTTTTTTATTCCAGATGAAGTTGAAAATTGCTTTTGTGCTTGAATTTTGATGGGGATTGCATTGAATCTGTAGGTTGCCTTTGGTAAGATGACCATTTTTAATCTGAAAATTCTACTGGTCCATGACCATGGGAGACTGTTCAGTAAAGAGTGGCGTCTGGGGAACCTTGTGTGTGTGTGTGTGTGTGTGTGTGTGTGTGTGTGTGTGTGTGTGTGTGTATGTGCATGCATGTGAGCACATCCTTGTGTGTGTTCCTGTATGCATGCACACATATGTGTCTGTGTGCTGATGTCTCATATATATTGCTAAATGCTCATTTTATCATTTTATTCTCAGAAATTGAAACAGTTCTGAATTTTTCTTTTGATTGCTGCCCATTGCCAAAAGAATCTTCTCTCACATAGTCAGAGGAACACTTCAGGTCTGTGGGTATAAATATAACTATTTAGAGGGCAATTGATAACATGACCACCTAGCAAAATAACAATAGTGTTTATATAATAGAGCCTCTGACTTTCAATGGATGGGGCAACCCATGGAACGAAAATGTCAGTCACTTAACAACCAGAGTGAATGCCACTTTTTGTGCTAAGTTCTGTATCTTCATCTCTTCATTGAGAGTCACATGAACACTGAAAGCTGCATTCTACTGTCTCCTGGACTGAGAGACTGCTGAATATCTTTGAGGTGTATGATTGTCTTACAGTTTCTACTGCTGTGATCAATCCCTATATCCAAAAGCAACTTAGATAGAGGAGTCTTTATTTCAACTTACATGTCACCGTCCATCCACAGAAATCAGAACAGGAACTCAAAGGAGAAAGTGAACTAGAAGCCATGGAAGAGTAGGACTTTTTGCCTATGTCTTAGTCAACTTGTTCTCTTATAGTACTCAATACCAACATCACAGGGATGGCTCTACCTACATGAACTGGACTTTTACATCAATGGCCAATCAAGAAAAGGCAGAACTAGCTTACACATAGCTTGTTAGTCTGGTGGGGAATCTCTCAATCTCTCTCTCTCTCTCTTTCTTTCTCTCTCTCTCTCTCTCTCTCTCTCTCTCTCTCTCTCTCTCTCTCTCTCTCTTAACTTCTTTTTGGTTTCCTGAGACAGGGTTTTTCTATGTAGCTGTGGATGTTCTGAAACTTACTCTATAGAAAAGGCTATCCTTGAATTAAGAGATCCACCTACCTCTGCCACCCAAGATCTGGAATTAAAGGCAAGCACCACCACTGCCTGGTGGTATTGAGGATTTTGTTACCTGAGATTCCCTCTTCTTGATTGGCTATAGGTGGTATCAAATTGACATAAAATAGCCAATACAATAACCTTCTAGAAGATGTCAGAGAGATCTGAAAACCCAAGTAACCTTATTTCTAAGGGAAGAAGGCTTGGCAAGTAGTGTCACCTACACAAACTTTCCTCTTTGTGTTCCCAGCAGACTCTGCTCTTCCTGATAAACCAGCTTATCTGTCTGGAGCAGACGGATGCACAAATATATAAGTGCTGTTTGATGGAGAAACATACTTTAGTTGAAAGGAGGGGTCACTTTTTACAGTCCTTTGGTGTGGGAAAAGTGGAATATGTTACCAGACAGAAGAACTGGTAAGGCTGAGAAGGCTGAAATCCTGGGGAACCTCAACATTCATAATGGCAGTTGTGGGGCCAGCTCATTACCAAGCTCTAATTGTCCTGGTACCCTTTTCTTAGACACCCCACTTAGAGGGCTATGGCAATCTTTTAGGTAGGGGCAATCATTGAAATCCATCCTTATCCCTAACATCTCAGACTGAGCCCATGGAAAGTACTTACCCCTGGATCCCACCCTACTCCCAAAATATTTATAATGTTCCTATCCACATGGAATAAAGTGCATGTGTTATTTCACCAAGAATTGTCTGAGAGTGGCAGCTTTATTGAGCTATAACACTCAGGGCATGCGTTTTCTCTCCCCAAGCAATCATCACTGGATATTGGATCCACCCAGCAGGCTGTGTTCATGTTCCAGCTGCCAACACTATGGATTCTCGCAGCCTGCATCTACTTGTGTGAATCATAGCTGCTTCCTGCTGACTGCTTGCCTAGTGGTTCCAGCTGTGGTTCTCAGATATGTGTTGCTGCTTGGCTTTTCTGGATAGACCAGAGCCCTGAGGAACCTTTTGTTCCTGCCAGACCAGAGGTCCTCAGAATTTTTCCTTGTGGTTTTGCAGAAAATGACACCTGGAGTCCCCCACCATGAACTACATTCTACCTACCCTGAACAACCATAACACCCCCAGTGGCAAGGCAGACAGGCAGCTCCACATTCGGGATGCATTAGTCCCTTGCCACATCATGACTCCTTACAGAAGGGTAGGAAAAGTGAGAAGGTATTTGTCCTAGCAGCACATGAAGTAATAATGCACTGTATGTACCTTGTTGGTGCTGGGAACTGTATAGAAATGTACTCTGTTCAGTTACTCTTCCCCTCTTGGAAGCAGGAAGCATGTAGAGAGGAATTTGACTGAGAGGACTAACACATTCTTTCTAAGGAAATAGATGTGCTTAGTGGGTTTCCCCACGTGGTTCTATACATGAATTTCAGTGCTGTGGCTTCAGTTCATGGGAAGCAATAGGGGCTTCCCCATCAGGAATGTCAGGTGCTGATGCTTCTTTCCTTTATGGGGTGGGATACAAGGGGATAGACCTTAGCTGGAAGAGTGAGAGCTAGGCAAGAGGTTGTGGCCAGTTTCCCTTTTCCTAGGAATGGAAGGGCAGATCCAGAGGCAAGCACAATGTTGGCAAGTGGTAGAACAAGTATTTAATAGTGTGAGCCCTGAGGCAGAGGACTTTACAGTTCTCTCTAATCTGGACCTTCTTGTGGGGCTTCTTTCCTTGCATAATATCAGGGCACTAATGGTGTATGGAACAGAAAGTATGGGCTGGGTTTCTTGTGCTCCCATGTGGCAAAGTGGGGACACCTGGACCTGAGTACCCATGAAAAAGCAACTAAGCAATGAATGTTTCTGCACCCTGCCTTAGCAATATCATCGGTTTACTTATTAAATTAAATCTCCACTGGCCTGGAAGTTGCTGGTTTGGAGAGACTAGCCAGTGATCCCCACTGATACCTGTCCCTGTTTCCTATGTTTGTGATTATGCATATGCTTCCATGTTTGGCCATATAAGCATATGGGTTGTCAGGGATTGAACTCAGGACCTCATGCTTTCAAGACAAACATATTCCTGACTGGGCTATCTCACTGTTTCAGCAATGTATCTTTAACAGCACAATTTCAGTGGTAGAAAGACAATTGAGTATGAAGGCCCTTAGATTCTACTTTCCATGGAAGGGTTAATCCTGGGTGTCCACTTGACTGGATCTAGGAATCATCTAATAGATAAGCAGTGGGGTACACCCATGAGGGACTTGTTTGATTAGGTTCTGAAGTCTGAAACTCCTGGTGAGGCAGAATCCTCATGAATTTTGCAGCTACCAGGTTTTCAGAGTCTCTGTGAAGAGTAGCCCTCCTATGTGGTATAAACCAATCTAACACAAAGACCTTTCATTTACTTAACAATCTTTCCGGTCTAAGACTTCAGAAATGAATTTTCAGAAGACTCTCTTCCTCATTACCGTCTTCCTTTCTGACTTCTTCCTCTTCTTTAACTTCCTATTCCTGTTTTTTTTGTTTTTTGTTTTTTTTTTTTCATCCTTCCTCTCCTTTTTCCCCTAGACTTCAGGTTAAGTTTTTCAGTCTTGAAAGCCAGGTGCCTCAGCCACCTCAACAGGATTTCTCCAAAATGGCCAAAAGAAGGCAGCAGACATAAAGGATTGCAAATAACACTACAGCTCTGGTAGCTTTCCAGGAAACCTCCAAACTCAGATTCTATTCAGCTGCCTGGCTTGTTCCAAAGCTTTTGAAGCACTTAATCCTCCATAGAACATGATGTTAAATAGGAAGCCAAAAAAATGAAGAAAGGAAACAGCAAAATCTACTCAAACAAGCAGAACATTGCTGAGAAAAAGCACACAACACAGTCTTTTCTCTCTGTCAAAGGTTTGGCTGACTTCAGCTGCAGAAGCCAGAGCCAACAGACTGCTTGGTCACAGGCTATTCCTGCAGAGGCACTGATGGCATCATGGTGGCTGTGAGTGTCATATCTTTTTAGTCCAGAGCTCTTCAATAAGACTATACTGTCTCTAGTCCCAGAAACACCTTTGTTAGACGATGTTCCACAAGTTCCCTCAGTCTAGTACTGATGACCATGGCCTGTTTTCTGTAACATCTTCTGTCATTATCCTAGCTGTTACCTCACACTTAGCCCTGGGCTCCCACCTCAGCTTCACAACATAATTCAGTGATTCAAAATTTGACTATTCAGAGTGGCTCCCAATAATTGAGGACTGGGGACCCTAAAGCTTATCAGACTTCCCATTCTTTGCTATGGAAGCAAAAGAGATGGGTACTGAACTGCGATACTGGGACTGACCTAGTGTCATCTCATCATTAGTATTCAGTAAATAAGACAAATGACAAGGAACTGTGGAGAAGGCAAAGGAGACTAGAAGCAGGCACAGAAGCCACAATTTCTGAGGCGCCACTGGGGCTTGTCTGCCAAGCATGGCTTGTGAGAGGGACCTCTGCAGAGTTACTTTCACCCCACCTCCTGCTTCTGGCAGAGCACAGTCAAGGACATTACTGCTGGTCAGGAGCCAAGCTTCATTCTCTTCAAGGATTTCCTGGGAAAAACCTCAGCCTAGGGATTTCTTCATAGAAGGGGTGTGTGTGTGTGTGTGTGTGTGTGTGTATAATGTAAGTCCCACTGTATTTCACAATTATATAACACAGTGTCTGGTTCAGAAAATAATTGCAAGAGTTATTAGTTCAATCAGTTATTATTATTGCTACTAGCAAGAATGAGTTTAACAGAGAACATCTGAAAGAACCAAAGCATCCAAGAAATCAAGATCACATTTAAATATTTGAGCAATCTGAACCTAATCCAAAAAATTACTTGTTGCAAATTAGAAACAGGGTCTCACAAGACATGCTTTCACTTTGCCAAATGCTTGTCACTATGACTCTCAGACCTACTAATGAGTAGGCTTCTACAGAAGACCCAGAGATGTGCAGAATACGGCACGTATGCAGGATATGAGAAACCACAGGAAAACAGTTAACTATCAGGATGAAGATGTATAGTGCCTTGTGGGAGCTGAGCCCAAACAAAGGAAAGCCATATATTCATCTACAATGTTGGAACAGGATAGCAGAAGATAAAATTGAGATAAGCCCCTCATAAAGGGTCAGTTCACCTCTTCGAAAAAGAAAAACTCTCTTTTACCTATTTTGCTGTGTATCATTGAAGAGAAACAAAATGGTAATGCAGGTGCATCACTCTGTGTATTGAGTTTCCTTACCATATTTTTTATTTCCCTCCTTACGAAAACAGAAACATAGGATTGAGGGACTGTCTTCATTCATTGCAGATTTGCCTAATATGCACCAAACTCTGGATTCTATCACCAGTACTAAATAGACATAGGCAAAGTGGTATGCACCTATAATCACAGGCATTTGGGATGTAGAAGAAAGGGGGAAGTTCAAAGTCATCCTTGGTTACACAGACAGTTGAGGAAAGCCTGAGCATGAGATCTTGTAGGAATACCCCAGAGGAGATATAGGTAGCTACTTTGGAGGATCAGGATTAGGGAATTAGACCCCTGTTTTAATGGACAGAAAAATACAATAATCATGTGAACAAAAGCAGGGAGTCAGAATCCTGGTCCATTTTGTCGATATAGTCATATAGTGAAGCTACATATTAGTGTCAAGTCTAAACATAATCCAATTTGGCAGAGGAAGAGACAGGTAGATCTCTGTGAGTTTGAAGCCACACTGGTTTATATAGCACGTTCTGTTTGGCAAAGGGTACGTTATGAGACCCTAGCTCAAAAGCTAATTTTAGTAGAAGACCCAATATATTTCTAATAGAATGCCCAATCTGGGATAACAATAGAGAGTAGATTGAAAGGTACCCTATTTTAATACAGAATTTTAGAAAAGACTATCAAAACTGGTTCTGATGAGTATTCTACAAAATCTCTGTTTTAGTCCCTACCACCAGCTCGTGTCACTGTCAGGGGACGACAGACCCTTTAAGACACAGGGGCTAGGGCCGCAGAGATGGCTTTACTATTAAAAGAATTGGCTGGTTTTCCAAAAGACCCAGGTTTCCAACACCCAAATTGCAGGTAAAAACCACTTGAAACTCTATTTCTAATATCTCCTTCTAGATAATGAATTTAGGAATGGGTGTTTGGACAGATATAGGGGAACTGTACAGTACAAATGAATATGGCATGTAATAATATTTCATTGTAAATATGTATGAATTTCCCAAGAAAAAAGAAATTTTGTGATTTGTACTGACATTGATGATGATGGAGACTGATGAAATAAGTCAAGCCTAACCAAATATATATATATATATATATATATATATATATATATGTATATATATGTGTGTGTGAACAGAAGAAAATTCTTTATATGACATCATAACAATGTTAAAATAAGTACAGTCAAATGCTCATCAAACATAAAGCCCAATAGATCAGTGGCGTAATTTGAAGATACATATTATATGATATAGCAAAAGTACAAATGTGTTGAGATTTGTTTTACAAAATTAATATAACAAAATTTATTTTAGAAAAATATTGAGCACAATGTAATATATAATTTCACACAGTTGTTTCTGCCCTGCACAGTTTAGTAATGATATTAATATAGAACTACAAAACTTTCATTTCATGGGCAGAGGATGTGGCTCCAAATTTAAGAACAACGTATGCTTTTCCAGAAGACATGGGTTTCATTCTCAGTTCTCACATAGTGGAAGAGAGTAAAAGAGTGAGAAAAATAAAATATTAAAGAATTCCACAGTGAGTTGAGACAGGGTTTCTCTGTTAATAATTATCTTCATGTCCTTCCTAAACTTCTTGCTAAGTCCTCAAAGACAGGGACTACTGTTTCTGATCCATCTTTTAGTCTCAAGCCCAGCTCTGTAGAGAGTCAGTGAAAAATGATGACACACACACATACACAGGCCATACTCCCACACCAAACTGCCAATCAGTAAGTAATCCAATGAGCCAAATATGTGGTTCTTGAAAAAAGAAAGCAAATGGTCATACAGTACTCCCAATCTTTGGGTCAGAAAAGTGCAAATTAAATGTGTTCTGAGATTTTATGTTACCCATGTCAGAATAACCATTATCAAGAAAGTAAAGGATATAGCTGGAGAGATGACTCGGAAGTTAAAAGAGTATGTTGTTCCATCTGAGTTCAGTTCCCAGGATACATGTCAGATGACTGACAGTAGCCTCTAGCTCCTGGGGGTCTGAACCCTCTTGTGGTCTCTACCTCACTCTGTTTTCATGTGCACAAACCCATATCCACAGAGACATAACTTAAAAAAGAAAGTAATAACAAATAGTGGTACCACTGTGGGGAGTAAAGATGGGAAAAAGTATGACCTATATGCTGATGGTAAGAGTAAAGCTATGGTAAATATCTATGGAAAACAGTAGGGAGGCACCTCAAAAGAATACAATTTAAAAGACCAGATATCCTACCCTGGGCATGTGCTTGAAGGATGACATAGCTAGCCACAGAGATACTTGTACATGTGTGTTCATTGCTCTGATCATTTGTAATTGTGAGGAAGTGGAGTCAGCCTAGACATCCATCGGCAGATGAATGGATAATGAAAATGAGGAATGTACACAGTGAAACTTTAATTTTCAGTAAAGGAAAAAAAAGGAATTATGAAAATTTCAGGAAAAGAGATGAAATGGGAGCTGTAGAAGACAATATAAATAATAGAAAGGGGGGATGCTGGAGACCAAAGTGTGTGTTCAGCAAAGTAGAAGCAAGGAAAGTAGGGGCAGAGTAAGCAGAGGCAGGGAAAAGGGATTGAGAAATAAGGGGAGAGTAGGAGAGGGTGAGAAATCAGTGAAAATTAAGCAAGAATGTCTAAGTTACTTTCCTGTTGTGTTAAAATACTCTGCCCAAAATAACACAAGGAGAGAGGGGTTTCTTCAGGCTCATAGTTCTATGTGACTGTCTATCTGGGAAGTCAAGGCTGCTCAAAGTAGCTGCTCCTGTCATCAGGAAACAGACACAGGCTAGTGCCCAGACCACT
Organism: Mus pahari; assembly: GCF_900095145.1. Lineage (NCBI taxonomy): Eukaryota > Metazoa > Chordata > Mammalia > Rodentia > Muridae > Mus > Mus pahari. Next base: position 88,838,982 of record NC_034594.1, read on the forward strand.
TTACATCATATCTATCAGCAGGAAATAGAGACAAATTAGTTCTCAACTCCCTTCTTCTTATTTATAAAGTCTAGGATCCATCTCAGGGAACACGCCCAACAGATGAGCAGTTGTTCCCAACTTAATTAACCTAATTAAGAAACTGTATCTCATGTATGCCCAGAGGCCCATCTTCCAGGTAATTCTATATCTTATCAAGCTGGCAGTTGACATCAATCACTTCTTTACTGTGGTGGCATATTGTTTGGGTTCAGAGACTCCAGGAAAAGTAGTGTTTGGGGATCTGCCTGTCATTTGTTCCCCATTCATTCTACAATAGAGCATCACATTTCCATGCTAGCTAGGCAAGGCTCTTATGCTTCTGTGGCTGCTTTACCCTCCAGACTTGAAATATTAACAGTCTGCGATTTGGGAGGAGATCTGGAGACACTCCCTGGAAGGTACTCTCTGCCAGTAGGTGGTGAATGATTGATGAATGAGAAATAAAATATTGATGTTCCGAATCACGGACCAGGCCTGTTTTCCTCCAAAGGAGCTTGTGACTTGTGATACTAAAGATAAGACATCACAGCATGAGTTGTTTTTGTCTCTGTTTGGAACATTACAACTTTAGATGAGTTTTGACTTGCAGATACCCAAAAACACTAAGGCTAGTACTCCCAGGAACCTGGCAGATGGATGCTGGGAATCTATAATAGGAAATTTTACCATTCTTGGATCATGAAAGTTTATGAGCGCTGACTCAATTAATACTTTTTTTTTTTTTTTCGCCGAATGCCCTCTTTTCTTCATCAATAAGTACTTCCACCCTCTTTAGACAATTCTATCAATGAAAGCTTTATGCATGATTTTAGTGATACTCATTTTAAAAAAAAAGAAGATTTGTCTTGAACAGTTTTTTGATTTTCTGAAATGGTCTATATCTCACATCGAAAAGTGACTTTTACAGGGGAGAAGAGCTACACTTGTCTGAAGGAATAAAGATAAGTATTTAGAACACAGTTATGAGTTACATAGGGAACAATGAATGGTGGGGAGCCCAGCACTAGGACACATCTGTAACAACTTCTATACCTAAGGTTCAGGGAACATTGAGGACAAGGAGTAAATAGAGTGTAAGAGTCAGAAAACTAGGAAATCTTGTGTGAGATTCTTCTGGAAAGACAGGGAAACTAGCTTTGTGATATCCTCAACAGGATGGCTGCCTAAACAAAGTTGAAACAACTACCATACCAATAGACGTGCTAATGTGGAAGGGGGAAGTCTCACAGGGACCCATAACTAGAAAAAGTACTATAGTCCTCTAAGGACTACTGAAAGTGAAAGAAGAAAGCTTTTCTAAGAATAAGTTTCCTGATTGGTTATCCAATAGCAAATGGTCAGCCCTGAATTCACAAGAAACACTGATCAGAGTCACAAAGTTGTATTTATATATTTATATGTACGTACAACACACAACGTGGAGAGAGAGAGAGAGAGAGAGAGAGAGAGAGAGAGAGAGAGAGAGAGAGAAGAAATAATGCTATATTGTGGTCATAGGCTTCCTGCTTTGTTCTCATCACATACAAGAACATTCACTCTCTTTAGCCAATTCTTTAAATGAAGCCATACAAATTTTCTTCAAAAGAGATATTTTTAAAACATAAGTATCATGATCAGTTGTGATTTTCTTTAAAATCGGGTCATAAATTTTAGAGGGTATAATGTAGAAGGAATGGGAGGAATTGGAGGAAGGGAAGGGGGAAATTATGTAATGATATTTTGATAAAAAATAAAATTAAAATTAAAAATATACTGAGAGAAAAAGAACTGAGATTATTTTAAAGTTTGTGAATATGTGTGTGTATAAGTCAGGATGAGTGTATGTGAATGTGTGTGGAGATGATTGCAGAAGGTTGTTGCCTAACTTATGTGGGAGTTCAGAATCAGATACAGTAGAAGAGCTGCAAGTGATCTTAAGCACTGAGCCACTTCTAAAGCTCCATCCATAATTACTTTCTCATCAACAATTTTTGAAGTAGCAATTTCCTTGCCTTTTAGAAGAGCAAGTAAGGGCTTGACACTTTTAGGCCATTCAAAGATGTTCACCTTCCATTTTTTTCAATTTGCAGACTTTGGTAGCATTCATTATTCATTGTTTACACTAAATATGTATCCAGCAGAGCAAGCAGTGAACTTAGCTTATTTTTTCTTTTCCCTGTAGTATTTTTGGCAATACCTTTTTATTAGTTACTCTCTACAACTGTGGTAAAATATCATGATCAAAAGTAACATGAAGAAAAAGTGTCTGGGTGCCTCATAATTCCAGAGTTAGAGTCCATAATGGTGGGGTAGGGATGGCAGCAATTGGGAGGGATGGAGAGAGTGGAGAGAGGAAAGAGAGAGAGACAGAGACAGAGACAGAGACAGAGACAGAGACAGAGACAGAGAGTCAGACAGAGAGAGAGAACACAGGAGAGAACACACAGGAAGTGGTTTGAGGCTGTAAACTCTCAAATCCCACTCCAGTGTTGTTATATTTCTTCAAACTGGCAAGGCTGTGCTATTAACTGGGGACCCAGTATTCACATATAAGAGCCTATGGGAACATTTCTCATTCAAACCAGAGTAACTTTAATTTGGTTTTCCCCGTTAAGTTCCTTTGTGGACTTCACTCATTGTCCCTGTGTGAGTGTTCCTTTCTAGCCTCAATTTCTGTTAAAGTCCACATAGAATCAGTATTTAAGGTAGACCAATAGGATCACCAACATATCCTTTTGTCTTCTGGCCACTTGTCTATAGACTGCTTCCAGCTGGGGTAATCTCCTAAAGGAGTCATAATCTATTTTCCTGGAATGGGCAGTTCCATCAAAGTATGAAAGAATATGAAGGATGATCCTGGGCTGGCCTGTTTTTCAACAGAAGCTTCACATGAAGGAAATAATGCAAAACCCATCTGGGTCAGTTAGTTATATTGTTGGGGACATAGGAATTGAAGTTGCTCTCAAACAAGGTTGCCTTCCAGACAAATTTATATTATCACAGAACCAGAGAGGGACTGTGATGAGCAAAGACATCAGGGGCATAATAGGAGCTCAGCTCTAGTCCCCATTCTAAGGTTGTTTAAGCCAGTCACTTTTAGAGGCTTGTCTGGGTTGGCTCTTGTGATACAGTCCTGGCTGAATTCCAAAGCAGCCTTGGTGTGGGTGTAGCATATCCTTCCTTGCTTAGACACCGGCAACTTTAACCTGATAAGTTACTTCCCATTGGCTCTACATTTCTTCATCAATTCTTTCTGCAGTGTCAGCCAGATCTTTCAATGATCGTTTCTGGCAGGTGTGTGAGTATTTTTGGAGTCCCCTGAATCCTTTGTTAGCAGTAGAGGTGTTAGCCAAACACAGCCTCAAAAGCACCATTTACAGAGCATACAGTGCACGCTAAACAGTACAAATTGCAGAATTTCTGGCCAAGGAAGATCTGCTTCTTGACAATATTTGGCCAGAGTCATTTAAAAAGTACTATTTATTTTCTCAAGCATCCCTAAAATTTGAAGGTGCACAAGTTCCAAATTCTCTGTGCAGGTAAGAAAATATATCTGGCTTGAAAACATGGACACATTTCCTTGTGTTACTGCTGTGACAAAATACCTGTCAAATGCAACCTAAGGAAGCAAGTGCTTATTTTGGCTCCTAGAGAGTACCAGATATCTTCTGGTTTTGATTACCGAGTACTAGAATTACAAGTGTGTGGTACCATGCCTGGCATTTTTACCTGGACTGTGGGTAGGGATAAAACTCAGGTCCTCATGTTTTCAAGACAAATCTTTAGTGTCATAGATGTATCCATAGCCTTTGCTAGATGACTCACCCTTCTGGAGGAAATATTTCTTTTCTGCCCTTAGAAGCACCTTTCAAATTCCCAGTAAGAACATATCCCATGCTTCTCATAATCTGTCAGAAGCTCAATGAGCATCCCTGTTTTTCCATTAACTTTTCGAGTTGCATTTAACCTTTTTCGTTTTTCTTGATATATCCTTTTTGGATAGGTCCAAGAGTAGCTGAGTTTCTTCTGAGCATGTCTCTAAATTTTGTTGTTGTTGTTGTTGTAGTTGTTGTTGTTTTGAGGTATAATCCAGGTGGTTTCAAACTTGCCATTCTCCTGAGTGCTGAGAATACAGGTATGTTTTGTTACCTGGCCTTGATTAAGCTTTTATCTTTGGGAATACACTTCTTGTTTGTGGACCATCTGTTTCACTCATCCCTAGTTTCCTAGGAATATATGTTAAATCAGAAAATATGCTAAAATTATCCCAAACACCAACTCCTAGCTTGGGTGGAGCTTTGTGTGATACTATTCTTTTTACTCCCATTTTTATTGTTGTTTGTTGTTGTGAACTTCTTTTGTTTCTAAACATTCATTGATTTACATAACTGATTTCATGTATATGTGTGCAGGTTTGTGTGCCTGTGTATTCCAGTGCCAGAATACAATGTTAATGTGTGAATCTAGAACTCTTCACTAATTCTATTGGGGCAGGGTCTCTTACTGATCTTGAACCTCATGTACTTTCTTAGGCTGGAAGTCATTAAGTTTCAGTGTTCCTCCTATCTCCACCTCCTCACATCTGGCATTACAAGTGTGGAGAGGATGCTTGGCTTGTTTTTTAGGTGCTGGGATCTAAACTCTTATCTTCATGATTGTATAACAAGTACTCTTAACCACTGAACTCATTTTCAAAGCATTTTTTAAAATTTTGTTGCAGCAAATTTTTGTAAGAATATAATGGCTATAAACATACAGACCAAGAGAAAAGCAGTATTAAAACCTTGGACTATAGAGGCAACACAGGTCAGCAGTAAATGCTGGCCAACAGAAGCTTCAAGTGAACCTGCGGAGAAGAGCATTGTACTGTTTGTCTGAGAGGCCTCTGGAGTGTGCTGGAAGACCATGGTTGAGGTTAGTAAGGGTATTTGAATTTTCCTGCCACCCTAGCTTGAATAGATCAGCATTCTATTTTGTTTAAGAGGGATTCCTTAAACTGGAACCTACATTCAAACAGGGAACTTGGGGAAATGTATACCAGCTTCAAGGCTCAGCTCTGTTGTTTAGCATGCTGTACTAAACCTAACTAAGAATTTATTGCTTACTCAATAGTGTGTGTTTTGATGTCCAAGAACAGTTGAATCAGAAAAATATTAGTTTTGCAAGTGTGAATTATCTCAATAACATGTGTAAGGTGCATGTGCCTATAATCTTAGTCCTGAAGAGGTAAAATAGGGTAGATACCAAAGTTGGACAGACAGCTTGACTAACCTACTTGGTGATCTGCAGGCCAGGGATACACACTGTGTCAGAAAACAAAATGGATGCTTGATATGGTAGACAAGGACTTTGAGCCCATAAAATACAAATCAAAGGAAGACTTATTTCTGTGAGTTCAAGGCCATCATGGTCTGCATAGTGATTCAAGGCTACACAGTGAAACCCTGCCTCAAACAGAAACAAAAGACCTATCCCCCTAACCCCCACAAAACCCACAAAACCCTGATTCAGGGTTATGTTGTGGCTCCAGATGTTCATGCACTTGCATAAACATGAGTTCAAACACATACATATACAAATGCAGTGACATATGCATCTGTTTTTTGTGTATGTTCCAGTATAATGCACTGCATTTAAATGAGGATTAATTCTTCTGTGATGAACACATCATGTATGCTTTTTTTTTTTCCTGTCTGATTGATGAACAAGCCAGTTTTCAAGATGGTACATACATAATGATGATGAAATCTATAAACTTAGACTTTAAAAGAGTAGAAGAATAAAGGCTCTATTGATTTGTGTTAGACATTAGCATCAATGATTTTGACAAATTAAATGTTATTTTTGGGAGATCAGTGAAACTTTGGAGTTAAATATTACTTAAGCAGAGAGTGACACAACTTCACTAATACAGGACTGATTTTTTTATGGAGATGAAGTAGAAACATTAGTCGATCTTTTTTTAAATATTTATTTATTTGTTTGTTTGTTTGTTTTATGTACATGAGTATACTGTAGCTATGCTGATGGTTCTGAGCCATCATGTGGTTGCTGGGACATTGAATTCAGGACCTCCACTCACACAGGTTGAACCCTCTTGCTCTGGCCTAGAGATTTATTTATTATTATAAGTACACTGTAGCTGTCTTCAGACACACCAGAAAAGGGTGTCAGTTCTCATGGTTGTGAGCCACTATTTAGTTGCTGGGATTTGAACTCAGGAATTTTGGAAGAGCAATCAGTGTTCTTAACCACTGAGCCATTTCCCCAGACCTAGTTAATTTTTTTAAATATTTCTTTTCTTCAATTTAACACTAATTCAAATGGAGTTCCTGGCACATTTGGCCCAAAATAATAATACTAGTGTTATAATCAGGATCAGTTTTTATTTATTTCTTAACAGTGTTAGAAAATGAGGTTTGCTGGACTGAGAATGAAAGGCAGTATTATCACATGGGAAGAAGGTAGTTTTTTTGAGGGTCACTCAGATCTGGGGCCATACTCAACTCAATACTTACGCCACCAATGAATTTGTACAAAAAAAAAATCATTCAAAATCTTTTGCTATACATGCAAAATGTGTATAATTTATCTTACTTTTTGGGGAGATTAAGAGTTTTTTGTGGGTCTAGATAGTAGCTATGGTTGTACCCAGATTGTAAAAACCCCAGAAACCAACAGGATGTAATCACATGAGGGCCTTTATTTAAGCTCAAGCATAGGCCACCAACATTCCTGATGGAACAGGGAGGAGAGTGAACCACCAGGTCTAAGTGTAGGGTGTTTATAAAGGGAAAAACCACAAGAGGGGGTTTTACAGCCTTGGCCTTGCATGAGAGGGCAAAGGAATGTCATCCTTTAAACCTGATAATGTTTCTTTAGACATCAGGGCAGATCTGTGCAGTTGAAAAGTGACTTTTTTGACTTGGGACAAGTAATGTATTATGCTCTCAGAAGCTGATGTATTTTTACAAATTGGTCATAGCTCTCTGGGAATACTTAATTGTCTCTTTTCTTCGTCCAAGATTGGGATTTTATCATTTTAAGGTTATTGGTCTCTGCTTCCTTCAAGGACAGGAACCATTTGTACCTGGGAAAGACTGATTATCAATCAAAGGAAGTGTTGGCCTCTATGACATGGAGGCTTGGGTATGGTGCTTTCTGTCTGTTCCCAAGGCTGGAATCACTTTTACTGGGGGTGTGTGGGAGGAGTATTCAGGGGAAATAGAGTATTAATATGAAAGGGTAGAAGGGTCCAGGCACCTTGGGCGGGAACTCAGGGGACATCCCCATGGTCCCCAGAGGAGATATCACTTCCAGGTGCTGTAACATGCCCAGGATCTTAGGATTCCAGGATCCCAGGATCCCAGGAACTTAGTCACATCAGGATCTCAGGGTGTCAAAGGAAACTTAACTGCCAAGAACTCTGACACACCCAGAATCTTAGGTTCACAGGTCCTGGAATCACAGGATCACAGAGAAAGGTAAATCAGGAGTCCTAATTCAACCAGGATTACAGGAAGGACAGGCTCCAATCAGATGTATTGAGGGAGGCAAGAACCTGAGATACTCAGATGGCAGGAGGCAAGCATAAGAACAGAAGCAACAGAAACCAAGATTACTTGGCATCATCAGAACCAAACTCTTTAAGCATAGTAAGTCCTGGGTACACTAGCACAACAGATAAGCAAGATATGGATCTAAAGTCACTTCTCATGATGATGAGGAAGGACATTAAGAAGGAAATAAATAACTCTCTTAAAGAAATACAGGAGAACACATCCAATCAGGTGAAAGACTTGAACAAAACCATCCAGGATCTAAAAATGGAAGTAGAAACAAAAAAATTACCAAAGGAGACCACCCTGAAAATAGAAAACCTAGAAAAGAAGTCAGGAGCCATTGATGCAAGAATAACCAACAGAATACAAGAGATAGAAGAGAGAAACTCAAGTGGAGAAGATACCATAGAAAACATTGAAACAACATTCAAAGAAAATGTGAAATGCAAAAAGATCCTAACCCAAAACATCCAGGATATCCAGGATACAATGAGAAGACCAAACCTAAGGATAATAGGTATAGAATAGAGTGAAGATTTCCAAATTAAAGGGCCAGTAAATATTATCAACAAAATTATAGAAGAAAACTTCTCTACTAAACCCATCTGGTCCTGNGCTTTTATTGGTTGAGAGACTATTGATGACTGTGTCTAATTCTTTACAGTATATGAGACTGTTTAGATTTTTAATCTGATCCTGATTTAACTTTGGTACCTTGTATCTGTCTAGAAAATTGTCCACTTCATCCAAGTTTTCCAGTTTTGTTGAATATAGGCTTTTGTAGTAGGATCTAATGAGTTTTTGGGTTTCCCCAGTTTCTGTTGTTATATCTCCCTTTTCATTTCTGATTTTTGTTAATTAGGATACTGTCCCTGTGCCCTCTAGTTAGTCTGGCTGAGGGTATATCTATCTTATTGATTTTTCTCAAAGAAACAGCTCCTGTTTTGGTTGAATCTTTGTACAGTTCTCTTTGTTTACACGTGATTGATTTAAGCCCTTTGTTTGATTATTTCCTACAGTCTACTTCTTTTTGGTGAATTTACTTCATTTTGTTCTAGAGTTTTAAGTTTGCTGTCAAGGTGCTAGTGTATGCTCACTCCAGCTTCTTTTTGGAGACACTCAGCGCTATGAGTTTTCCTCTTAGGACTGCTTCCATTATACCCCATAATTTTGAGTATGTTGTGGCTTCATTTTCATTAAACTCTAAAGAGTTGTTAATTTCTTTCTTTATTTCTTCCTTGACCAAGCTGTTATTGAGTAGAGTGTTGTTCAACTTCCATGTGCATGTGGGCTTTCTATTATTTATGTTGTTATTGAAGATCAACTTTAGTCCTTGGTGATCTGATAGGATTCATGGGATTATTTCAGTAATTTTGTATATATTGAGGTCTTTTTTGTTACCCATTATATAGTTAATTTTGGAGACAGTATCATGAGGTCCTGAGAAGAGGGTATATTCTTTTTTTTTAGCATAAATTGTTCTATAGATATTTGTTAAATCCATTTGTTTCATAACATCTGTTGGTTTCACTGTGTCTCTGTTTAGTTTCTGTTTCCAGTATCTGTCCATTGATGAGAGTGGGGTGTTGAAGTCTCCCATGATTATTGTGTGAGGTGTAATGTGTGTTTTGAGCTTTACTGAAGTTTCTTTAATAGATGTGGATGCCCTTGCATTTGGAGTATAGATGTTTCGAATTGAGAGTTCATCTTGGTAGACTTTAACTTTGATGTATATGAAGTGCCCTTCCTTGTCTTTTTTGACAACTTTAGGTTGAAAGTCTATTTTATTTGATATTAAAATGGCTAGTCCACCTTGTTTCTTGTTTCTAAGGTAGTGTCTGTCTTTGTCCCTGAGATGGGTTTCCTCTATGCAGCAAAATGTTGGGTCCTGTTTGTGTAGCCAGTCTGTTAGTCTATTTCTTTTTATTGGCAATTGAGTCCATTGATATTAAAGAGAAGTTAAGGAAAAGTAATTGTTGCTTCCTGTTATTTCTGTTCTTAGAGCTGGGATCCTGTTCTTGTAGCTATCTTTTAGTTTTGTTAAAAGATTACTTTCTTGCTTTTTCTAGAGTGTAGTTTCCCTCTTTGTGTTGGAGTTTTCCCTTTGAAGGGCTGGATTTGTGGAAATATTGTGTGAATTTGGTGTTGTCATGGTATACTTTGGTTTCTCCATCTATGTTAATTGAGAGTTTTGCTGGGTATAGTATCCTGGGATGATATTTGTGTTCCCTTAGTGTCTGTATGACATCTGATCAGGATCTTCTAGGTTTCATAATCTCTGGTGAGAAGTCTGATGTAATTCTAATAGGTCTCCCTTTATAGGTTACTTGACCTTTTCTGCTCTCTGCTTTTAATATTCTATTTTTGATTAGTGCATTTAGTGTTTTGATTATTATGTGTTGGGAGGAATTTCTTTTCTGGTTCAGTCTATTTGGAGTTTTGTATTCTTCTTGGATGGTCATGGGCATCACTTTCTTTAAGTTACAGAAGTTTTTGTCTCTAATTTTGTTGAAGATATTTACTAGTCCTTTAATTAGCAAATTTTCATCCTCATCTATACCTCTTATTCTTAGGCTTGGTCTTCTCATTTTGTCCTGGGTTTCCTGGATGTTTTGAGTTAGGATATTTTGCAATTTGTATTTTCTTTGATTGTTGTGTTAGTGCTTTCTATGGAATCTTCTCCACCTGAGATTCTCTCTTCCATCTCTTGTATTCTGTTGGTGATGCTTGCATGTGTGGCTCTTGATTTCTTTCCTAGGATTTCTATCTCCAGAGTTGTCTCTCTTTGTAGTTTCTTTATTGTTTCTACTTCCATTTTTAGATCCCAGATGGTTTTGTTCAATTCCTTCTCCTGTTTTCTTGTGTTTTCCTGTAATTCTTTAAGGAATTTTTGTGTTTCTTCTTTAAAGGTGTCTACCTGTTTAGCTGTTCTGTAATTCTTTAAGGGATTTTTGTGTTTCCTCTTTAAGGACTTCTACCTGTTTACCTGTATTCTCCTGTATTTCTTTAAGAGAGTTATTAATGTCCTTCTTTAAATCCTCTACCAGCATCATGAGATATGATTTTTAATCTGATTTTTGCTTTTCCCTGTGTTGGCATATCCATGACTTGCTGTGGTAGGAGTACTTGGTTCTGATGATGCCATGTAGTTTTGGTTTCTGTTGGTAAGATTCTTATCTTTACCTTTCCCCATCTGTTAATCTCTGGTGTTAGATATTTTAGCTGTCTCTGGCTGTAGCTTGTTCCTCCTATGAGTATGTAAGCCTGTGTCAGCACTCTTGGGAGACCAGCTCTTTTCTGGCAAGACTAAAGCACAGTTTGCTGTGGAACAGCCCCACCCACTGGTTGCAGATATAGGCCCGTAGGGCCCTGTCCCAGAAGCCTTGTTTCCTGTTCTCCCTGCCTTAAAGTGACACTGGAGAGAAAATGGGGTTCTCTCCTGAGTCCTGGGGTCAGAGCACTCCCTGGAGGCAAGTTCTCCTCTTACAAGATAGATGCACAGAGGACTGAGGATCAGCTCCACCTCTTGGCTGCAGATGTGGGCCCATAGGACCCTGTCCCAGAGGCTCTGTTCCTTCTGAGGCCTGTGCTCTCCTGAGAGACCCACCTTAGATAGAGATTGGAGTAAAATCAACCTTCTGTTGATGGTTTTAGGATGCACAGCCTCTGGAAGGTAAGGACGTTTTAACATGGATATGTCATGATTGGTATTAGTGTCTTCCTAAAAGATAGCAGGGATTTCTTTTGGTCTTCCCATCCACATTGCCTTATCTAGAAAATGTCTTCCTTGGATTAGGCAATAGACCTCAGTACACATCATACTTGTCTTGATAGTGAGTCTTCAGAAACATGTTCCTAAGCCGGGCACGGTGGCACACGCCTTTAACCCCAGCACTCTGGAGGCAGAGGCAGGTGGATTTCTGAGTTCGAGGCCAGCCTGGTCTACAAAGTGAATTCCAGGACAGACAGGGATATACAGAGAAACCCTGTCTTGAAAAACCAAAACAAAAACCAAAAAACCATGTTCCTGTTGTTTTGGGTTATATAGTGTGATAATCTGTGATGGTTTGAATAATAATGCTCCCAATAGGCTCACATATTTTCATGCATAGTCATTAAAGATTGAGACTCTTTGAAGGGATTAGAGTATTGGAAGAACTGGCTTTGTTGGAGGAAGTATATCAGAGAGAGTAAGCTTCGAGGCTTCAAAAACCATGTCAAGCCCAAAGACTCTTTCTGTGACTATGGGTGAGAATGTGTCTTCTAAGTACTGCTCTAGCACCTACCTACATGTTTCCACAGTTTCTACCATGATGGTAATGGTCTAATGCTGTGAAACTGTAAGCAAGTCTTAATTAAGTGCTTCTCTTATATTAGTTGCCTGTGTTGTAGTGTCTCTTCACAGCAATAGAACATTGACTAAGAAACAGTCAATTTGACAGGAATTGAAATTATCCAAGAGACCAGCTGCCAGGCACATCTGTGAGAGATTATCTTGATTATATTAAGTATCATGGGAAAACACATGTTAAAATTGGTAGCCCCATTCTCTGGAGGGACATGTTTTAGATGACCATTCTGCCTGTGCTCTTATCCTTTCTTCTATCGATTCTAGCAATTTTTTAGACTAGGAAAATGTGATATTTTATTATGATTAGCTGAGCCACCTGAAGAAGAGACTCTCTGACATCTCAAACTATAGACCAGTCATTTAGTTATCATGAGTTGTCACTGATAATGACACTGATAATGTCACTGTTCAGTGATATACATACATTGTGTCATTCATTCTTTGATGTCACCCCTAAACTCCTTTATATAACCCCAATAAACTCTGATTTACTGAGTTGGACTTAGGTAGAATAAATAATTTTGTCCTTCTTGGTTCCTTATCTTGGGGTGATTAGATGTTTGTGTCACGTCTCCCGGGGAAAAATTTCAACTGATGCTTCTGCAAGCAAAACTCATCTTCTGTTTCTAGTCAGTTCCTACCAATGAACCTGGAGATCACTGATCACTTAGCCTGGCTTGCCTTGCCAGAAAGCTTCTGGGATACTCCTCTCTGTTTCTCAAGTGTTTTGATTACCAGTGTGTGCCACCATACCTGTTTTAAAAATAGGCATCTGGTTGAAACTCAGGTGGTCACATGAGGTTCAAACACTTGACACACTGAGCCCACTTCCTAGATCCTGACTTTTTTTGTATAGCTTGAAAATGTGGTCTATACACTGATGATATAGAAATTTTTCCATACACAGGATTATTTATCCCTACTAGATATTTTTAATTATGTATGTAGTAAATACATTACAATTGCAACTAAAATTGAAATATAACTAATGTCCCTCTGAATGTAACCTTCAACTACTATTCTCTTAAACACAGCCACTCTTCTCTTCTCTGTCTCTTTATAGATCTTTTCCTTGTGTATTTGAATATTGACACAATTTATTCAAAAGGTTTACCTTTTTATATGTGAGTATGATTAATTATTATTTCTAAATTTTTCCAGCTTATGTGCACTTGGAGTATGTTGGGTGTGTGTGCATATGTGTCTCATGTGCATGTGGAGACCTGGGGTCAATGTCAAGTGCTGTACTCCATTGCTCACTGCCTTATTTACTGAGATAGAGTCTTAAATTTGAACTCAGAATTAGCCATCTTTCCTTCTGAGCACTGGAATTTTAGGTAGGCTACAATGTCCACCTAGCAACTTTGTGGGTTATGGTATTTGAACGCTGTTACTATACTTTTGTGCTCCCAGCATCAAGTGCAACTAAACTTCATTTTTTGTCTTAAAACGTTTTGTTTGTTTGTTTGTGGTTTTCTAAAAGTTATACTTGTCTTCCATACCAGCCAACTTACACTTATTTTTATTTTTTTAAAACTCTGTGCCTAATATTCCATAGTATAGAAGCATGAGAGGTTAATATGACAGGTTCACATAAATGAGCATGTAAATAGATTTTTGTGTGTGTTGTGTGTAAACATGTGAGCAAGTAAAGGGTGTGTATATGTGCTTCTGTGCAAGTGTGTTTAATATGTTTATGTATGTGTATGTGATGCATGTTTGAAATCTGCATGCATGTGTATGTGGTGTATGTGTAGTTTGTATATGCATGTTTATGTATATAATGTGTGTAGTATCTGCAGTATGTATGCATAATTATCCGATCTGTGTGTACAGATATATGTATAACTATTCATATGTGTGTGGTGGTTAGGGGAGGATGTTGAGTATCCTCACTATTTCTGCTTTATTACATTGAGACTGGATTTCTCATTGAATGTGTAGCTAAGTTGGCAGTGAGCTAGTAACCTCTATCAGTCATCCTGTATTACTGAGGTTACAGGTTTGCATGGCCATACGTTAATTATAGTGCTATGGAGTCTAGCACTCAGGATCTCATGCTTGCACAACAACTGATATTTCCTTCTAAGCCACCTCCTAGCCCCTGAATTCTTAGTTTTGTTATAAGCTATGATTTTTGGAACATTATGGAATTAGTCCCTGTCTACATTTACACAATGGTGTTTCCAAAGAAGGACCAGAAGAGGAATTATTGACTGAAAGCATGTTTGTATTTAACATGGCATTATTTTCACTCAAAATACATATACATGGACTGGAAAGATGGCTCGGGGGTTAAGAGCAATGTCAGTCTTTGCAGGGAAAAAAGGTTCAGTTCCCAGCACCCACATGATGGCTCACAACAATCTTTAACTCTAGTTCCAGGTTCTTTGACACCCTCTTTTGCCAGGTGTGCATGTGGAATACAGACAAAATAACCAGTACATATAAAAAACAAAAAGCATCTGGGTTTAAAAACCTGGACATATATTGACAGGAGTCAGATATTTATAGCCAATCATTGACTGGAGGCCTGGGACCCATATGGAAAAGTGAGGAGAAGGATTGATGGAACTGAATCATATGGTAACTACAAAGGAAGACTGACAGTGTGAACAAACCTGTAAATCAGAGAGCTCCCAGAGACTGAGCCACCAACTGAAGGACATAACACAGACTGGTTCTAGGCTACCAGCACATATGTAGCAGAGGACTGGATTGTCTGGCCTCGGTGGGAGAGGATGTATGTACAGTTGTTGAGACTTGATATTCAAAGATTGGCACATACTGGGAGCACCTTCTCAGAGGCATGGGGGTTACTCTTTGAGGGGAAACTAGGAGGGGGACAATATTCGGGATATAAATAAAAGAATTAATTTTAAAAATACATTGACACAAGCAACTTATGGGAGAAAGGTTTTATTTAGCTCATATTCCAGGTTGCACTTCATCATTGCAGGGCAGTCACAGTACAATAGTTTAAAGCAGCAAGTCTTATGACATACATAATCAAGAGCAGAGAACAGCAAATTAAGGCATAGATGCTTGTGCTCAACTCACCTTCTCTACCCCTCTAGGACCCCCTGCCTAAGGAATGGTTTTACCCACAGTGGGTCTTTCCACATGAAGTAACAATCATGACAATCTTATGTCATGACATGTCCACATACTGTCCTAATGCAGATAAGCCTTTGCTGAGACTTCATTCACACATAATTCTCAACTGTGTTAAGTTGAAAATTAAAACAAATTTCACATGTTGGCTATTAATTGCCCTCCTGAAGGCCTGAACCTGGATTACACTATTGAATGTATTTTATGAAGAATCACCATTCTTTCAGCCTCCCACCTTGAGATCTGGACATTCTTCCTCATTTCTTTGATAGCTGTTGATTGATTATTCAGTAAGAGAGTAATCTCTGTGTTTTTCCAACCAAAAAAATCTGTGTTTAAAGGCCTACTTCTAATTGTGGAAAAAAAAGCATGCTGATTTCTGTTCAAGTAATTTCAGGCACCACTGAACAAGAAAGGGAGGACTTGGAGGATGGTATGGTAGCCATTCTGTGCCCCTGAGGTTACTCTGTCTGAATTGCTGGCAGTTGTGTGAGCAACAATTAACTTCACTCTATTTTAGCTGTAGGAGCCAAGAGCTTGGGGAGAATGAAATTCTTTAGTGAACCAAACACTTAGGGGAATCAGGTCTGCATTCAATGCTCAAATCAGAATGAAGAAGCCATAATTGTCAAATAAAATTTCTGTGATGTCTACAGAAGGTTATTATGGGTCTTGGCATAACACAAGCACCAACATCACCTGTAATAGGCTACTGAATTACTGAGAGCAGATACCATCCTGTGAAGCACTAAGAGTCCCAGAATTGCAGGAAGGTTGAGATCAGTCATATATCACATGCTAGAAGTATCATCAGCCTGCAACTAAGAAACTGGCAAGAACATGGCTGAAGCCATTTTAAAAACATACTGCCATGTAGATAAAGAATCTGACCAAGGAGAATCAGAATAGAATTTCCATACCAGCAGTAGATAGCATTTGTTTTATGGGGTGTTGGCCACTTATTTTAAGGTTATGGATTGAAGTTCTGTTCAATGATTCCTCCAGGATCAGGATAGAATGGCAATACCAGCAGTAACCAGCATTTGTTTTTATAGGGTGTTGGCCACTTATTTTAATGTGCCTGGCTAGCTTATGGACTGAAGTTCTGCACAAGTAAGTGGATAGTGAGGGTAGAGCAGGAGTGTAGGTTAAACTCGAGTGCAGGGCAATCTCACAGTAATACTTTCAGAGGTGAAACTTAAAAGCATTCTATCAAGGAAAAGCCAGGCACAGAGTTGTCATGGTCAGATTCAAAGTGTGCATTCATTCTGTACAACTCAGCCCCAGGAAGTAGATGGTAGTGAAAAATGCCTGTCTGGCCTGTTGGTTTGTGTACAAGGTTCTTATCAATGCAAGATAGCTATGCATGGTTCTGTTGTAATAAAATATCCCTAACAAAATAACTGAAGAGAGAATTCATTTCTGTTTTTTAAATCATAGTTCCTGCTTCCTACATCACTGCAGAGAAGTCACAGAAGCAGGAGATTGAAGGGAATTGCTCACATCACATTTATGATTAGGAAAAAATGTAACAAATGTACAAATGCCTGTGTTTAGATCATCCTCTCATTCTTATTCAGTTAAGGATTTCCTGCATAAAGAACTATGCTACTCAGAGTGAGAGATTCTTCCTATCTTAATTAAAACAATCATGATAATCCCCTACAGATATGCTTACAGGTCAACCATATCTTGACAATCTATTATAGAGACACTTTCCAGGTGATTCAACATTTTGTCAACTATTAAAACTAACCATCAAAGTGACCCAGTTAAGGACAGGAACATCTTCCTGGATATGAAGAGTCACCACTGTGTCAGGAACAGCACAGGGAGTAGAATCTTGTTAGGTGTAAAGTTATAAGTGCACCCAGGAGGTAATGATGAAGAGACATTTACTACTAAGAGGATGTAAGGGGTGTACTCAGAGTCCCCAGTGGAGGAGGTAGAGAAAGTACCTAAGGAGCTGAAGGAGTCTGCAACACGAGCTCTGGGGGTTCTGGTTAGTTCATATTGTTGTTCCACCTATAGGTGACATCTTGTAAACCTTCTCCCCACCTTAACTTGTAAAATAAAGCCCAGAGCTGGTGGTTGGGCAGTGGAAGGGAAGGTAGAGCTGAAAAGTTTGAGGTTGGAGATTTACCACAACATAAAGAGATGAGAATGCATCATACTTTTAATCCAAAAATCTCTGACTCTGGAGGTACCAAATGACTAAGATTAACTACTTGTCCCAATATGAAATGAAAGATAAGTTATGATGGAAAGCAGAGAAAGGAGTGTTAGGCCAACACGGTGGTAGATGCCTGCAACCTCAACACCTGGGAGCCAGAAGCAAGAAGACAGCTTCATCTACACAGCAAACTTCACACCAACTAGGGTTGCACAGTGAGACCCTTTCTCAAATGGAAAACCACAAGAGGAATTGACCATGGGTACTTTGGGAAGAAGAGAACATAAAGGGGCCCAGGCAACCTATATTTTTCTTCGGTATACTCACACTAGTTTTAGGTAGAAATAGGAGTTGGGAGTGGGTGGGTTGGGGAGCAGTGTGGGAGGCAGATATAGGGGGTTTTGGGGATAGAATATAAAATGTAAATGAAGAAAATATCTAATTAAAAAAGAAAGGAAAAAAAGAAGTACAACTATTGCAAAGGAGCAAGAGGCATGCATAACCAGTAGACTTGGTCAAGTTGTGGTCTGTTTGATGAAGCTTTGATTCTGATCCTGCATAGGAACCAGAAGGAATTTGTGATACAGCCATGGCTTAAGGCAATGACTGAGCTCTCATCTTTAGGCCTTCAGCCTTGAAGGGTGATGATATGCTTCATGTAGGAAGACATGCATTACTGATTGCCATGCGTTGCAGAGTCATACTAGTTTAAGTGTCTACCTCCATAAGAAGGACACAGACACAAATTGCAGGCAAAGAGGTCAATTTTCCACCTGCTGTTATCTCTCTTGTCTGCCCAACTCAAGGAGCTAGTGGTGTCTAGCAAGTGTAGCTTCCAAGAAGGTTAACCAGGCACATTCTTGACCATACACATTTTAATGTTATGCTTCTCTATCAATTTCATGTTTAAAAGTGATGACTTTTAAAGTAGACTGTTTTAGTAAGTCTACTTTAGGTGATCTTGAGTGAGTGGTTTGGAATGACTCTGTAGTTTTAGGTAGCTTCTGTTAGTTTCTTCAGTTGCTCTTATATTCATTCTTCCAAAACTGATGATAACCTGAAGACAAATTTCTGACTGTCCCTTGAGCCATATGGACTTTCCCCAGGAATCTTATTTCAGAAGAAGGGAAAGAATGAGCTCGTTGTTTCAGCTAGAGCAGGAGGTTGTCTCTAGGCAGAAATTTCACTCAGTTCTGACAGGGTGCAAATCAATAGGAAGAGACCATAGCCAGACAAAAATAATGGGCAGGCTTCCACATTAACCAAGAAGACATAGCTATGTACATGTCTTACCCTCTGTTTAAACCTGAAACTCATTGATTGAGGGTAACTTAGTCTTTGTTCCTCTTTCTAGTGCAGTCACATTGACTAACGCCCTTTTCATTAATACTTCTTCAATTTACTTTTTGAGCATGGGTGACTGAAACTGGCTTGTTAACACTTCCAAAGGACAGGCTCTGACTCACAGCTCTAATAATAGTATGTGAAATCAACAGAAAAATTAAAGACAAACTCACAGTCATTTTAAATGAGCAGTATCTTTTTTGAAAAGTTGAGTAGGTTGTCTCTAAAAGTACCTGCCTAACAGCTAATAAAACCTCCCTTACCTCTGAGAAGGCCATCCTGAAGTTGAAATTGTCATGGAAACAACTTGAGACAATATGAGTGTTCCTCTTCAAAGACCACACAGAAAATGCTTGTGGGTTCCTGACAAGAGAGGTCTATTTCAATGTGGAAGTGGGAAGAAGCCACAGCTCCCACTCATTCTGAGTGTTAGAGCTAAGGGCTATGCTGGAGAGGGAAGGACATATGCTGTATAGTTCCTGAGAACTGAGACAGGATGTATTCTCCAGTTTTGGTATGAATTAGTCTCAAAACAATATGTCCCAGCTGCAATTCATCTTTCTGTTTGCTTATATATTTGTCTGTATATATGAATGTGCAAGTGTATGTGTGTTCATGAGGAAGCAACAGGTTAATCTTGTTGTTTTTCTCCATTCCCTCTACCCTTCTTGAACTATAAAGACAGGATCTCTTAGTGATTTAGAACTTTCAAAATAAGCTAAACTGGCTAGACATAAAGCCTCAGGGATCATCTTGTCTCCGTTTCCTCAAAAATGGGATTACAAGCATGTAATACTGTGCTGTGGGGAGAAAGAAAGAAAGAAAGGAAGAAAGAAAGAAAGAAAGAAAGAAAGAAAGAAAGAAAGAAAGAAAGAAAGAAAGAAAGAAAGAAAGAAAGGTTTTTATGCTAGTGTAGTAAATACTTTACCAAATGAGCCATCTACTAAGCCTTTCTTCATCCATTTCCTGTTCTTGTCCTGTCCTGCCTGGCTGGTCTAATGCAACCATCATGACTATTTGAGCAGAATTTGGGAGGCAGCCAGTTTAGAGAGGAGCAAGTTTGGGCTCAGAAATAAGGTCACTTTCTAGAGGTCTCACAGATGTAATAGATGTTCACCTTTCATCCTGCCTCTTGCTTCACTGTCAAGGTTCAGAATCTCTTGAGACCAGACACTGACTTCAGCACTAGGAGGTGAAAAGGACACTTAAGTAGGAGATGGCATTCCTACCTGTCCATGATGGTGAAATGCAACATTTATGGCCTTATGTGCAGTGACCCTATGAATAAATGACATTAATTTTTGCATTGTATGCCCCTAGGGCACTTCCTTTCAGAAAGAAAACTGTCCATGGAACAAAAAGTTTCTTAGATCAGAAAATGTGAAATTCTCTTCTGTAAAGGAAGAGAATAACTCAGGGTTCAGCAAAAACTCTTGTCTATTAAGAACACTGGGTTAGCCAGGCGTGTTGGTGTACACCTTTAATCCCAAACTCAGGAGGCAGAGGCAAGAGGCAGGTGGAATTCTGAATTCAAGGCTAGCCTGGTCTACAAAGTGAGTTCCAGGACAGCCAGGGCTAAACAGAGAAACCCTGTCTCAAAATACCTCCCCTCAAAAAAAAAAAAAAAACACTTCACAGACCACCATTTGACAGTTCTTATATGGGTCAGAATCTCTGGAGGAGCAGAACTGACAGAATGAATGCATATTGAAAGGAGATGTATTAGGTTGGCTCATACTACACAACTTGGGCAATCTAACAGTATTGAGGATGAGAATCCAGTAGTTACTCAGCTCTTAAATTTGTCCCCTTCTGGTGCTTAAGGTGTGAAGGAATCCTGTGAAGTCACAGTCACAGGTTGGAAGTGTGAAGAATCAGACTTCTCATGTCAGGAAATGGTTTTCTCCTTGTCAGTTAGTACTTCCTGGAAATGCCATCACAGATCCTCCCAGAGGCATGAATTGTGTTCATTCCACATCCCATCAGGTTGACTCTAACATTTCTCTTAGACTGGGACACACACACACACACACACACACACACACACACACACATACACACAACGCTCATTTATACATACACATGGAGAGACACATACACAAACACACACATTCATACATATATCCATATATACACAAAATGCAGGGTGGTGAGCCATGTGAGGAAGCCTGATAAGGCTAAGATAAGGCTAGAAGCCCCAGAGAACCTGAAGAAAATGTAGGAGCTTTGCCTGCTCCTGGCAACAGGGCCCTGTCACGTAGCTTCAGCCCCCTCCTCTGATAGAGAGATTTGTGGCTATCAGTCACATAGGGGCAACACACTGAGCCCTTTCACAGGTAGATGTGGCATCCTTAACCTCACAGACTAAACCAATAAGGAGCACCTACTCTCAGACCCCAACCTACTCCAAAGCTATATATAAACATCTTATCCAGAAGGAATAAAGGTGCGTGAGAATTCCTCTGTCGCCTGAGAGTTTCTGTCATAAGAGCTGTGACAACACCACCAGCAAAGAGAACTGCTGTCCTGCAATGTCATCCGAAGCTCCCCTGAACTCAATCGCTGGCTTGTCAGCCTCCTGCCAGCTCAACGTGGTCAGAGGTTAGCTCAGCACAGCACAGCACAGCTAGGGTGGTATCTCTGAGTAACATCAGTGACAGCAGTAGTGGAGGCAGAAATAGCAACAATGGAAGAGGCAGAGGCAATTCCCTCTCTGTAGAGAGCCTCTGGGGTTCTGCTTGGCAAGAATCTGACATTGGCAAAGGACAAAGAAATGTGCTTCTGGCAGGAAGCTAACATTAGGCCATGACAAGGAAGTAAGCTAAGGCAGGAATCTAATTTAGACTACAACAGGGAAGTAAGTTCAGACAGGAATCTTAATTTCAGGGAGGAACAAAAGAAGTAGGCTTCAATCAAGAATCTGATTTTAGGCTTGGACAAGGAAATGGGCTCATATTTTGGTCATTCTGACAAGCCCTTAGAAAACAACTATCATGGGTATTGTCATGGGACTTTGCTTTTTGCCTTGCTTGTTCCTTATTGTACTGGGTAACAAACATGTTGGAAGTTGAGTTTTGCTTTTCAAAGTTGTGGTTCTGCTCTGGTGTTGCAAGGGAAACTTAAAAATTATACATAAATTACCACTGTTCCATTGGCTGCAGTTTGTAGTTCGATCACAGGCTCACAGTTTAAGTCATATATTCATAATTAAGAAAAAAATCTGGCAGGTTAAGATTGTTGCAGTGTTTGTAAAGGGTTTATGAGGTAATGGACCTTTTGGAGGCATTGAAGCCTGGCCTGTGTACTCCAGCTGCCATTCCAGGAAATACATATACAATTATTATGGATTTGGAGGATTGTTTTTGTATCCTGATAACTTGAAAATGTTTACTTTTAGTAAACTTGTTATTTTAAAGAAGGCATGAAGCAATAACAGTGGAAAGTTTTGCCTCAAGGAATGGCTAATAGCCTTACATTATGTAAAAAAAAAAATTGTTGCTGCTTCAATACAAGAATTTAGTACTTAGAATCTTTCAGTGTATAAGATTCATTATACAGATATTTTATTAGATGATCCCTCTGAAGGAGTTTTACTACAAACCTTTGTTTTTATATAACAAACTTTAAAATTTTGGGGGATGGTTGTTCCAAAAAAGATTCAAAGGCAGTATCTTTTTCAATATTTGAAATGTCAGTTATAGCCTAAACAAATTGGCACTGATAATTCAAGAAAAGATAATTTACTGACTTTAAATGATTTTTAAAAGTTGTTAGGACATGTTAATTGGCTAAGATCTTACCTTAAGCTTACCAAAGAACTAAAACCTGATATTCTCAAGGAGGATGCATATTTGCCCTCAACAATTAACTGATGAGAGACATACAGCTTTGCAGAGCATAGAGGACACTATTAGCCAACAAAAGATACATTATGTAGACTATGATCAATTGTTGGCTGTTTGTATTCTTTCTACTTTCTCATGAGCTCACAGAGAATCTTTGGCAAAAGGGACCATTAATGTGAATTCCTATTTCTTCGTCTCCAACTAAAGTTTTAACACCCTATTATGAAGCTGTTGCTGTATTAATACAGAATTGTAAGATAGTATCAAGAGACTGTTTTGGGAAAGAACCTAATGAAATATTCCTTATTTCAAACAACAATTGAGTTGGCTATTGCAGAATACTAATATTTGACTTATTGCGTGTGCAAATTCTTCAAGCAAAATTGATAATCATTATCCAAAACACAAGTTGTTAAATATGCCTTTATGCAGGATTTAAGCAGAAGCAAGAGGATAGTGGGCTTGATTATTGCTGGTAGAGCAACTTTAATTACATTAATAGATAACACCACTACTTCTGCAATTGCTTTGACACAAGATAAGACAACTACTTTTGTTAATAATTTAGGAAAAAAAAATGTTACTAATGTTCTGAGTATTTAAGAGGATTTAGATAGGCATTTGGAACAATAGATTGATGCTCTTTGTGATAATATTAAAATTATTGGAGAGGAGGTTCAGCATTTAAGAGTAAGAAGTAATCTCAAATATCATGCGAAATGCAAGTATATTTGTGTTACTTCTATAATTTACAATGATAGTCATTATAATTGAGAAAAAGTTCAATGTCACTTGCAGGGTATTTGGCATAATTCTAACACATCTCTGGATGTTTTAACTTTGCCTACTGAGAATATTAATTTAAAAAATGCTGCTGTATTGAGCTTTGATGCTGCAAATGCTGCTGATAAAATTATTCATTGCCTGTGGTCTTTTTCAAGCTTCAAGAATGGCATATATGGCTTGATCATTCTAGCCCTTTTTGTCCTTGGAAACTTTTATTCCTGACAATTGTGATAAAGCTTGCCTTTAACAACATCAACACATTGGCAGCCAAAGTATGTGGCTGGAAACTAAAAAGGAACCCCCAGACAGAGTTTCTCATTTAACAGGCTGGCAGCCAACAATAGGTAAGTTCTGTACAGAGCCTTGCCAACCTAATACAGAATAGCACTGCTTTTGACAAAATATATTCCATGACAGGTAAGGAAAGCATTCTTGTCAGAACCCCTAAGACAGGTCCAGTCTTGTTTATGAAATAAAAAATGGGGAGATGTGGAGAGCCTTTGCTGGGCTCTTGGCAGGAATCTGACATTGGCCAAAGACAAGGAACTGGGCTTAAGGCAGGAAGCTGACATTAGGCCATGACAAGGAAATAAGCCCAGGCAGGAATCTAATTTAAGGCTATAACAGGAAAGTAAGTTCAGGCAGGAATCTTAATTTTAGGGTAGAACAAAAGAAGTAGGCTTCAATCAAGAATATGATTTTTGGACTTGGACAAGGAAATGGACTCAGATATTTTGGTCATTCTGACAAGCCCTTAGAAACAACTATCATGGGAGTAATCACAGGACTTTTCTTATTGCCTTCCTTATTCCTTATTGTACTGATAACCCTTATTACTTGCATGTAATGAAAATGTTAGAAAAGTGGTTTGGGAAAAAATAAACCTGCCTCAGCCTCAGAAGTATCTGCGTTCATGCTACAATGTTGTCTAATTGTCTATTTTCTTTTTAATCTTTATTCCTGCCCTGGAGAACCTGTTGACTGACTGAGCTGACATGGTCTCCCCTCCCCCATCTGGCCTGATCAGAGATCTCTGTGGAAAGTCTCTGGTATACAGGCACACACACATACACATTCATACACATACACATCTATCCACAAATAATACAGATATACAAAATCCATACATGCACACATAGACACATACATACACAAATTTATGCATCCATCCATGCAGACGCACATGTAAACACAATACATACATAGACATAGACATTCACACATACATGTATACAAATACACACACACATACATGCAAGCTTATATGTGACCTCATCTTAAATATATTCTTCAAATTATAATTAAATTTCTCTGCTTGCCCGTGAGGAAATAGGTTTGGTATTGTGATGATTTGAATCGTAATGTCCTCCATAGGCTCATAGGTTTGAATGTTTGGTCACTATGGAGTAGCACTATTAGGAAGTGTGTCCTTGTTAAAGGGCATGTGGCCTTGTCAGAGGAAGTGTGTCACTGGGAGTGAGAGTGGGCCTTAAGGTTTGAAATGCTCAAGGCAGTCTCTCTCTCTCTCTCTCTCTCTCTCTCTCTCTCTCTCTCTCTCTCTCTCTCTCNCTTCTGTCTGCCTGCCTGCCTGCCTACCTATCTAGATGTAGAACACTTGGCTCCTTCTCTAGCAACATGTCTGCCTGTGTACCACCATCGTTTCTGCTATGAAGATCATAGACTAAATTTTTGAACTTTCTTGCCACAATACTCAAACCTGCCTAATACCAAAAAGTAGGGGAGAGACCCAGACAAGTGGAAACCCCAGATTGATCTGTGGCTGCTTACAAAGGCCACACTGATAAGGGCAGAGGGATCCCTACTGTGCAAAACCAGCAAATTCTGAGCTGTGGTGGGTTTTGTTGTTCTTTTGGCAAAATCTAGACTTGTCTGGGAGATGTTCCTACCCAGACCATGCCTAAGATCTGAGCAGTGTCTTGGTTGCATTCCTGTGGCAGCAGTCCCTAACTGAGTCCCTGGGCAGGTGAGTGGAGAGAGGCCTTTGCAGCAGTACCATCTTTAAACCTGGTCCTGGATACTATGTGGCTGGCTGCTAGAAAAAAAAATCTGCTCTCAACTAGAAAAGGTTAAGAGATAGTTTATTTTGGATTCAAATTGAGAGGCTATGCCCTGGGAACACAAATTTATGTTACTCTGAACACCTTGTTCCAAAGTACTCAATGTTTGCTCTACACTATTCCAAAGTCCTTCCTCTTTCTTACAGCACCTCTGTAAAAATCGGTTATGAACTTGCTTTATTATTAAAATAACTGCATTAATGGGAAAAAAATCTAGAAGCAAGGGAGTTTGTTGTGTTAAATTACAGTTATATTTTAGAAAGCATATTTTGAAAATGAAGATAAAAAGGAATTATGATAACTATAAAAATTATAAACTGAAAATAAGAGAAATACTACCAAGGAATTCTTGAATTATAGGTGCATGAAAATCAATCCTAATAAGAGCTTGGAAGTAAGTGGAAGTCTGTTCTTTCCTCTGGGCATATGACTTTATGTTGAATAATCAAAGTTCACAACTGACAACAGAATCTATTTCTCCTTAGGCTATAGCATTGTTCTCAGCTTTGAGGAAATGTATGTAATGTTGTCCTTTGTTCGTGGCACAAAAGCTTTTAAGCAGGTCAACTTTCCATCCTCCAGTCAAGGAGACATACAACATGAGGCTCTATGGGTTTCTGCTTCCTTGCGAGTTTATTTAGAAGTTCTAGCAGGGGAAAAGTTACTCTTTGGGGAATGTCAAGCTCTGACATAGCCTGCAGCTTCTGGAGCGTACATACATCATACTAAACAACAAGGGGATACTTGCCTACTTAGCTAAATCAGCTGAATCTACCCTATCCAATAGGGTGGCAGACATTACAGTCAGATTGCTCTCACATCCATAACCTTATTTATGAGGATTTGGCTTTGTTAGAGTTGAAATTTCCAGTCATTGGGAACTGCTGAACTTTCCAGATTTCTTTGTCCTAGAGTGAGTAGTTCAGGGACACATGGATAGTGATAGATTTTGAGACATTTTATTATGAAAGAGAAAAGGACTCCTCAGAGTGAAAGTGGCATAGAGAACTATGGAAAATTTAAGGCTCAAATGCCACATGCCACAAAAATCCTGAACCTTACAGGTCAACCATATAGCACTGCCTTCTTTTCCAAAGATGGTTTTCCAGAGTTGATTTTGAGTGTGGTCTATTTTATTACATATAGTCCTCATGGGAGGAACTCTCTAGTTTTTGTGCAAACTGGATCCTTTCATATACTAATACTGATTCCCTTCCCTTTATGGCCTCTTCTTCTGTCAGATTCTGAGGATTCTGGCATGTCCAGCAGATCTGAATGTTCTGGCAATCATCTGATGCTGGACAGAGTGAATATGAAGCTATGAAGGGAGCTTGAGTTTTCTTCTCTGCCTTTACAGATTTGTTTAATTTCTTTCTATTTCTGCTCAGTGTGTATGAAAAGTCTGTAGAAAGAGTGTCATTGTCTATTAAATGATCAGCAAGGTTGATTACTAGTTAGACCTTCAATGATGGTGGAAAGTTGCAATACTGCAAGCCCAGAGACAAATTACAATTCATCTTATCTCTCTTTATCCATTCCTTGTGTAGGTCTGTGTCTGACCTAACATCCTTGTAACTAGCAGATGAAAAGTTAACAGACCACTAGCTTCCACTAATGTTACTAGCTAGTATTTGAAGCCCATAGCAGAGGTTTCTCACCCTCACCACCACCACATTATTTCAATCTATCTTCCTGACATTTCTATGAAGTTTGAAAAGTCTCTTCACTTAAGATACTTTGTTCCCCAACCCTGAAACTTTATGAAACTGTTAGTACTTTGGAACAAGGTGTTCAGCTTAACATAAATTTGTGTTCCCAGGCCATAACCTCTCAATTTGAATCCAAAATAAACTATCTCTTAACCTTTTCTAGTTGAGAGCAGATTTTTTTTTCTAGCAGCCAGCCACATAGTATCCAGGACCAGGTTTAAAGATGGTACTGCTGCAAAGGCCTCTCTCCACTCACCTGCCCAGGGACTCAGTTAGGGACTGCTGCCACAGGAATGCAACCAAGACACTGCTCAGATCTTAGGCATGGTCTGGGTAGGAACATCTCCCAGACAAGTCTAGATTTTGCCAAAAGAACAACAAAACCCACCACAGCTCAGAATTTGCTGGTTTTGCNCAGTAGGGATCCCTCTGCCCTTATCAGTGTGGCCTTTGTAAGCAGCCACAGATCAATCTGGGGNTTCCACTTGTCTGGGTCTCTCCCCTACTTTTTGGTATGAGGCAGGTTTGAGGATTGTGGCAAGAAAGCCTTTGTATGTCCTCAGGGGACCTGTTCAGAGGCAGCTGTTCTCCACTGCTTATCCATATGGTCCATGCCTCTGGAAAGCAGTTTCCATACTTCTCCTCTGTAGGACCTGCTAATCTACAATGCCAGAGCTCCTTTGTAGCTCACTGTGGTGAAGTGCAGAGACACTGAGTTCACAAAGGAGTAGAATGGCTTCCAAAAGGCTCTGCTGAATTTGCTCTGCTTCATTCAATATGTATTGACTGAGGACTGGCAATGTGTTCCATGCTGTGAAAGACACAAAAGAGAGCTAGCTGATGCAACCTGAGGAAGCCTAGCAGCTCAGCAGGGACATGAGATTAGTGCACCAGCGCTCAAGCATGCAGAGCAGGAGTTGATTCAGAGCCACAAACAAATGGATAAGAGCATTGAGGGTTCTGAGAAAATTCAGCAGGAACGTGTGGAGGGACTACAGAGTTCTGGCTGGAAGAAATATATTAGTTTCAAGCCAGGTCTTGAGATTGATGGAAAGGATTTGGGCTTAATAAAATGGAAGAAGGACAGTGACTGATAGGAATGAGCCAGTGTACTGAGAACAATTTGGTCTCATGTAAGTTGGTCTTTAGAATGGTTTGACAGTAAAGACGATTTCATTTGAAAATGCATTATCATTGTCATAATTATTTGCCAGTTTCAGTAGCATCTGAAAATAATTAGAATAAATTGTAACAATTTTTCTGTCCTTCAGACATTCTTTTTTCAAAATTTCTTTTCTTTTTCTTTTCTTTTTTCTTTTCTTTCTTTTTTTTTGAGACAGGGTTTCTCTGTGTAGCCCTGGCTGTCCTGGAACTCACTTTGTAGACCAGGCTGGCCTCAAACTCAGAAATTCACCTGCCTCTGCCTCCAGAGTGCTGGGATTAAAGGCGTGCGCCACCAAGCCCGGCCAAAATTTCTTTTCTTTTGCACTTGTTCCTATGTATTTAAAGTTTGTGTGAATTTGTGTGTATGTTAGTAAAGGGCTAAAAGTTAATAAGCTGCCTATCTACCCAAAAGAAGAAGTGGGGTCTGTGAGAACATGAACTTTTCACCCTCCCTTGCTGCACAATGGTTCCCGGACCATTCTTGAACGGAAAGTCTCCTGGAACAATCACAATGTCCCAAAGCCCCCGGTCACAATGATCCAACGCCCCTGTGGAATGTCACCACCCTAACCACAATGTCACAAAGCCCTGGGTGTGCTGCCTAGTGTTACACATGACTAGCATATGATCTAACTGTGTGGGCAGTCTATGATTTTTAGAATTCCCCTTTTCCCTCCCCCTTTTCTCCCCCTGGTTTGTGGTTTTCTCCTTTATAAGCTCTGTAAAAATTCAGGTCATCGTCGAACTCCTCTACCCCTGCGTGGTGTATGACTTTCGACCCCAGCATGCTGGCCTGAGCTCAATAAACTTCCTCGTGTGTTTACAGCAAGTCGGTCTCAGCGTCCTACTGGGTGCGTCCTTCCCGAGACTGGAGCGGGCGGCTCCCTTCCGGGGTCTTTCATTAGTGTGTGTGTGTGTGTGTGTGTGTGTGTGTGTGTGTGTGTGTGTGTATGTGTGTGTGTGTGTACATAAATGTGGGTTAGAGGTCAAACTCAGGTTCTTCAGACACCATCCAAATTGTTTTTGGAACAGGATCTCTCACTTGACTGGACCTTGAAAAGCTACCTCTAAGCTAGGCTGGCTAAACAATGAGACCCAGAAATCCACATGGCTACCTCAGCAGTATTCTGATTAGAAGCATGCATGATTCTTGTATATAATTTCTACATAATTTCTAGTGTTTAGACTCAGGTCCCAGTTGTTGTGTTGCTTGCAGTTTACTGACAGAGTACTCTTCAGGCTTACAGGGAAAGTTCTTTTGTTTATTCCTCCTTTTGTGCTCCTCATGACAGGACAACCTGGGTCACTGTAAATGCCCAAGAGGGTTCCTTGGAAGTTCCAATTAGATACAAGTAGCTTGGATTTCTGAATAAGAGAAAGTCTGAGCCAGTGGAATCTAAGGATCGTCATTAAAACTTCTCTCCGAGGGGGTGGCACTGTCTCTGTCTTCGCAGAACTAAGTGCACTTAGAAAAGGAAAATACATTGACAGCCAGAACCCACAGAGCAAAAGTGAAAAAATAAAGTGTGGAAGGTTTCAAGGTTTGGATCTTCTTTTCTCAAAGTTTTGAATACATCTGATTATGTATGCTTCGCTGCTCTGGTCACAATGACACTTTTGTCTACTATTTGAAGGTTTTAAAACTTGCATTCTGGCCAGATTGCTCTCAACCAAGACTCTGAGCCTGATGAACAGCTGGAGTGAGCAGCCAGTCCTGTGCAAAACAGTCAGCTATTTCTGATATAAACTGAAAGGTGTAAAGCTTTCTCTGTTCAATCTCAGTGGGACACAAATACTGCCTGCATCAGAATCACCAGGAAGTTTTCCAAGTTGATGAGATTCAGATCCATTAGTATTATAGGCATAGCTTTTTCTGAAGCTACATAGAGCTCTTTTAAGGAGCCTAGATGGTGCCAGGTTCACTGAAAGACTTAAACTATAAGGCAAAGAGAGATGAAGTAAGATCTAACATTTATCTTTAATTTCAACATGCATGTGTAGCTCACCCATTTACACAAATATGTATTTATGTACACAATACACACACAATGAGAGAGAGAGAGAGAGAGAGAGAGAGAGAGAGAGAGAGAAAGCTAGAGAGAGACTTGCAGGAATCTAATGTGCAGTCAGGGATGAAAATCATTGAGACATAATCTTTTCTGATCTACATTTTACCTTCTCCACTAGCAC
>NC_034594.1:88869928-88893932 GCF_900095145.1 Mus pahari
CTCTCTCTCTCTCTCTCTCTCTCTCTCTCTCTCTCTCTCTCTCTGTGTGTGTGTGTGTGTGTGTGTGTGTGTGTGTGTGTATGTGTCTAATTGTGTGGTGGATATGGAGGACAGAAAAAGCATTTGGATTCTCTGAAAGTGGAGTTACAAGTTGTGAGCAGTCCTGACTGGGTCCAATGGTGAACATTTGGGGAAAAAAAGAGAGGGGGTGTAGAAATCTTCAGCAGGGTATGGTAGAATATGTCTGTGTTCCTAACAAACATCTGGGAAGAGGAGGATCAGGACACAAGTTCATTCTCAGCTACTCACTGAGTTCAAGGACCAAATGTGAAACCCTGTCTTAAATACAAATGAAATAACAAAGAAGAAACAAGTCATGTGTATTTATAGACTTAAAATACAGAAAAATCAAAAATTGGAGCAAGAAAAACAACTTATCTTCCCACAGCATAAAGGTAATTGTTGATAACTCAATGGAATTTCCCTGCTGTAAGCAATGCAGGAGGAAAGACAAATGTCTTTAGAACTCATATGATGTAGCCCACTGGTTACTACAGCCACATGTGTGAGTCCTTGTATGGTATGCCTCCAAGGACTATGGGTCCTGAGGACTTCATACTGTTATGGAGTTCTGCTCTGCTTGCTGCCATCACATCCCTCTTAATCTAGAATTATATGGAAATTCTAAAGCAGCTTATAGTCCTTCAATGGACAGTATCCCTGATACTCACAATATTAAAGTTTGATCTCTTTCAGGCATTGTTGATGGAGCAGGTTAATGATTCAATCACTACCTTAGAGAAGAACTTAGAGACATAGATTGCCAGCAATGACAAGTACCCTTAGAAATCATTTGGGGAAAAAAGTTGTTAGTGAAGCTAGGTTGAGATGTTTTTATTACTGGCTCTGATGTAAAAATCTTAAGGAACATAAGCTTGGGAATTTTTATGTTCAGGGAACAAGAAGAATGGCAACACTGGCTGACAAGATTCCCACTGAAGTTGTACTGGGGATAGTTTATTTGTCATAACCATTTTTGACCTCAGCTTTCTGATATGATTTATTAAGAATTGCTGACAAGTAGACATGCATTTTGAGTTTTAAAAGTAGATATGGCTGATCTTAATATAAAAGTTTATATATGTAATTCTAAGATTCTTATAAGATTATTTTAATGATAAATAATAAAATAATTACTTTTTTCTTTGTAACTGCACATTGCTGCCTACCAGTAAGAGAAACTGGCTGAGAAAACTACCTTGCTTGTTCATTCTTTCTTAATTTGTAACAAGTTGCTTAGTTACAAATGTACATGGGTTTCATGAATAATTTGTTTTCTTTATCTGTACTACACAATGTTATTTCTTTTAAAGGTACTGGGAAACATACTGTTTTTTTCATAATCATTCACTAGAAGAAAACTAAAATGTAATCACATTGTAATTTTATATTGCTTGAAAGATTCTTCTGGGATGTATAAGCTATGGAAGAAAGAATAAAGAATGGGTTGGAACATTGTTTCTCCCTTCCATCAATTGTGTGTGTTTGTGTACTGTTTATATGAATGGGGATTAGAACATTGTTCCTTCTATCCATCAACTACCTGTATACATATGGTAATAACAATTCCTCTAATAACTGTCCAAAAGTACATTTGCCTCAGTGCCAGTCATGAGCTCTAAGTCAGGGAGAGACCTTTACAGTCAGAACAATATAATAAGTACTTCAGTACCTGGAAGTATTTTTTAGGGTCACAGTTTAGTCTGGGAGGTCATGAAGGGATAGATTCTCTTTGGTGGTTCTCAGCCTCTTAGTACTCTTGGAAATTTTGGCTTTTTCTTTATATTCTAATTATGCCTACACCTGTCTTAGCCTTGGAAAAGTAGTCAATTTTCCTGAGAAAATGGTCATGCAACAGTCTTATCCATATACGTGATACTTAAGAATTCAGCACATAGGAGTTGAGAACATAATATTGGTGAGTACTAATAGCAGTACATAATAGCAGTTGAGTACTTGATGCTCTTGCAGAGGACCAGAGTTTACTTCCCAGAACACACTGAAATAAAATAGGTATTAACAGATGGGAGAAACCTGACTTCAGAACAATACAGTCATAACTAACTGTATGGTAATGATGATGGAGGTATTGACTATGAGGTAGGAGAGAAGAGTCACTGCACCCTTACCCACGTTCTTACTTTCCTCTGTCTGTCTCACCTTCAAGAGATCTTGAGATATGATTGAGTATGTAGGAGATATAATGTTAATTGAGAACTCTACAATTCAGTTCTTAGGAAATTGGACCATTGCATTCATTGTTGAAGGTGTTTTGCTTCTGTAAGTAGCCCTTCACACATGCTCTAAAAGTAAGCCCAATAAAATCATTAGTTTAAGGGTTGGATTTTTATGAAATGGTTACTTTGGTCTGTCATCATGATATTTGCTCTTATTTCTTAAGACAATTTAAATAAATGCATCCTATGCAAATTACTCTGGCTCAGTTTATGTCAACTTGTTACAAGCCAGAGTCATTTTGGAAGAAAAATTCTCAATTGAGAATATGCCCCACATAGGCATTTAGGCAAGCCTATGGTACATTTCCTTGATTGAAGATTGATGTCTGAGTGCCCAGCTTACTGTGTATGGTCTATACTCCTGGGCAGATTGTCCTGGGTGCTATAAGAAAGCAGGCACAGCAAGCCATAGGAGGAAGCTGACAAGCAGTGCTCATACATGACCTCTGCACCATTTTCTGCTTCGAGTTCCCCCAGAGAAGGAGAGTGACATGAGAGTAAGAAGAATTAAATCATTCCCTCTTTAAATGGTGTTGTTCATGGTGTTTTATCACAACATAGAATCCCTTCCAAAGATACCTGTCTACAGTTTTATGTTATATGTCAATTTATAAAAGGAAGAATTACAAAATAGCTCCATGCCTGAATATCATGTCTACAGGGCATGGTAACTACACTAGCTGATAACATCTAGTCTGAGAGTCAGCCTTACCTCTGTCATCAGATTCATAGGTATTCAGATATCATTCCATTACCAATGCCAGGAGCCTAGTTATCACTGTGAGATCAATAGTCATTGTTGTTCTCCAGAAATACATAGTTTATAATCATGAACCTTTGAAAAACCAATGGTTTCAAACACTTTAGTGAATATCTGGCACATTGGGAGATTGTTACATGTTCAAAACTAATTAATTAATTATTTAATTAACTAACTAATTAATTTTAAGGCCCATACCCTTGTAGAGGGAGCTCATTTAAGACTCCAGAAGTAAATGAAAATTAAAAAGCTGAGGAAATATACAAAACTCAAAATTTCACGAAGCTCTCTGGAAGAAGATTCAGAAGGCTTTTAGGCAGTAACAGCTGTTGTAGAAAAGAAAATTTATGAACAGCTGGGTAGCCTATAAATGGTGCAGAGAGCTCCAGGAGTCTTGCTCTTGTGGGCTGTCATTTATGCTGGGCTGGACTGAGATGTCTATATTCTTGTAAGTAACCCCATGCTTTACTTCTGTGTTCCTGACTAACATTAGCTATAAAGCTAGACTTGGGTGGAGTTGTTTCCTCGATCTATTGTTTGTTCCTTGCTAAGTGTGAATACACGTTTGTTCACATCTCCTCAGGCAAACTCACCAACCACAGAACTGTCCAAACAGGAACTCTTGAGGCAGAGCTTACAGATATGTGTGGACCAGGGTTTTAGGTGATTCTGGTGCAGGCTCCTGAGGTGTGAAGTGAAGAGTAATATTCAGATTCAGCCTGAGAAACAGGCCAGAAGGCCAGGTGGCTGCTCTTTCTTTAGTGTGTCTTCTTCTACTGCAGAAGACATGGCAGTGAATCACTGGGAAGGACAAGCTCTTGTCTTTCAAAAATATGTCACTTTATATTACATGTATCTATATCATATACATGGTAAAGGACAGTTTACATACAGTGCACCTTACATATTACAGCTATACAGGCACACTTATTCATACATGTATTTATTCAGGTGTAATGTCTAATATTCATTGTCTGCTTGGAAAAACTTAGTGTTACTGGAAAGACGAAACTTTGGTCATGTTTCTGTAAGATTTTCTAGATTATATTAATTTTCATGGAAAGTCACACCTTCACTGTGGCTAACACAACTCCCCAGGCTGATGTCCTGGGCTAAATGAAAAGGAGAAAACATCCTGTGAAACCGGATTTGGTTTGTCTCTATTTTCTGAATTGTTGGGAGCATAGTGTGAAGGCCCTTGCTACCACAGATGAAAGGGACCAGCCTCAGGTCAGTCAGGAGTCTTAAGAAGGGGTCTTTGGAAATGGTGAAAGAACAACTAAACATCAATAATGTGTATGAGCTGACAGCCTTGTAGTCTGTTCATGATAGCTTCCTAGACAGCTTCTAGGCTCAGTAGTCTACTTAAGATAGCTTTCTTAAGCCAGAGACATCTCTCTGCTAGAGACAGCTTTCTAATGCTAGAAAAAAATTTGACAAGCTCCCTGGATAGCTCATGGGTTCTCCATTCCAAGTTAGAACAACTTCTAGAAAATAATTCTAAAAGAGCTGTGTTCACTCTCCAAGTAGCTTACTCTCTCTTGCAGACCAAAACCTAGCCTTTTATTTACATATCAATTCAATCATTTATTCCAGGTTCTCATTTGATTATCTCCCTAAACAGCATTTTATGAATTTACCCCTTGATTCATAGAAGAGGATAGTAAGTACATTTTAGAAAAACAAAAACAACAAAAAAAAAACAAACACCACCTACAAAAAAACCATGGCAAATGCATTCAGAGATCTTCCTGCCTTTGTAAGCACAGACAATAAGCTAGTTGGGTAGGATTTTGTCCTTCAACCACCACAGCCCAAATCTCCTTAATCGCCTTCCTTAATATTTTTGACAAGCTGTCTCATAGTACAGCTACCTCTGTTCTTTCAGGTTCATGAATCCCCTAATATAATTAATATTGCATCCGTATATTTCCCCTAGTTGAGAAAATATACATACTAGTACCCTTATTTTCTGAGTTCTTTTGCATAGCCTTAAGGGATGCATTTATCATTTTGCTAAGAACTTTAGACATACCCTCTCCTCCTTTACTCATGCTGTTTCTAATTACTATGAAGTCATTTACCTTGGCAGGGACAACATCTCCCAAAAGAGGAAAATAAAGTAAATTATGTACATTATTATATAAATAAGCCTAGCAACCTTCAATACTCATGGAGGTCCAACACCCTACTGGCTCTGCTCCAAGGCCAGGAACTGTGACATGTTGCCTGTTCCACAGACCCAAATACACAAACATAAAGAGAAAATAAGACTATTAATCCCACAGAACTGTCTAACAAATAGAAAGATGAAAAATATATTCTTCCATATAGGAAGATAAGATTTGGAAATGATTAACTGTCTGGTGATCTGTTTTATCTCTTGGGCCAGGCCATATCATCCTCCTACAGCCAGGACCGGAGGTGGATAGTAATCTAAATTGCCTTACAACTGAAAACTACCTCAAGCTCCTACAACCAGAACCAGAGGTAGCTAATATCCCAAATGACCTTTATGTGACCAAGACTAGGTCAGACCATTTGGCCCTTAAGATAGCATATGTTGCCATCTTCTTGAAAGAAATGTCATTACTCTGAGTTGAGTTTCAATATATTTTTGCTTCCTTGTTCACCTAGTAATTTTATTACACCAGGACACATTTTTTTTCTCAAACTGTACTGAGTTAAATATATTAGCAATACACTGCCTCTTATTAGACTCCCCAAAGTTTATCCAAGTTGACAAAGGTAATCTGCACTGATTTTTTTCTCTTTGTATGGTTCACTTTCCTGTATGACCCCTGCAAGACCATCCTTCACTGACTGTACGTCCAATGAGACCAGCTTTGTTGACCTCCTGCTACTATGATTTCCCCACTGTGATGGATTATACCTATGAACTTTTAGCCAAATTAAACACTTCCTATCTTACATTGTTATTATCAGGCATTTGATCATAGCAGTGAGAAAAGTAACCAATACAACAGGTATAGGTGTATATGTGCTTTAGCATAGAGTCATTATAGAGACTGCTGTGGATATATGTATATAGCATAAGAGGTATGATATAAGCATATATGAATGCTGTAGCTGTATGTATCTAGCACATAGGTATTATAGAAAACTGTATATATGTGGTACAGGTATACATACAACATATATATATACATATATATATATATATATATATATGTATATATATATATAATTACTCTGTGTATGTGCAGTATAGCATTGTTATATAGACATGTATATATGCTGTACATATATGTGTACAACTTTGAGTTGTTAAATAGAATATGTTCGTGTGTGTGTATGTGTGTATGTGTGTATGTGTGTATGTGTGTATGTGTGTATGTGTGTGTTTGTGCATGTGCGTACAATGTGGCTATTTGCCCTGTATAGAGTTATTACATGTACCTGTATATATAATACTCACCTTGACTAATTTTCAGTTAGGCTTCTCTCTCATCTAATACTGGCCAGTCTAGTCAGGTTATCGAAAAAAAAATTGCTGTAGCACTTCTTTGAGAAGCCTCTACTCTAGTTACTGGATGACTCTAGCTTGTCTTCAGCAAGAAGTCTTGCAGTTGCTTGGCCATTGTTACTGCTGCCCTAATAATTCCCCTTAGTAGAACTCTACACACAGGCTTCTACCCTGCTCCCTACAATACATCCCTCTCTGCATGTTCTTGTCTTATTTGGAACAGAACCCAGTTTCTCTTCCACTACAGTAATCTTTTAGTTAATTATTTTCCATGTGGCCTTCCCATATTTTTTCCTTCTTTTTGATTACTTATTTATTTGTTTATTTATTTATTTATTTAATATACATGAGTACACTGTAGCTGTCTTCAGTCAGACCACAAACAAGTATTGTATCCCATTACAGATAGTTGTGAGCCACCATGTGGTTGCTGGGAATTGAAATCTGGATCTTTGAAAGAGCAGTCAGTGCTCTAAACTGCAGATCTTTTTCTGTAGTCCCTAGGTCTTCCTGTCTTTAAAAAGTGAGGACCCAACTATACCACTCCTGGGCTTATACCCAAAAGATGCTCTAGCATATAACAAGGACATATGCTCCATTATGTTCATACCAGCCCTATTTATAATAGCCAGAAGCTGGATGCAACAAAGATATCACTCAACAGAGGAATGGATACAGAACTGTGGTACATTCACACATGGAGTACTACTCAGCTATTAAAAACAATAACTTCATGAAATTCACAGGCAAATGGGTGGAACTTGAAAATATCATCCTGAGTGACGTAACCCAATCACAAAGGAACACAGATGGTATGTACTCTGTGATAAGTGGATATTAG
This sequence comes from Mus pahari, assembly GCF_900095145.1. NCBI lineage: Eukaryota > Metazoa > Chordata > Mammalia > Rodentia > Muridae > Mus > Mus pahari. The sequence goes on from NC_034594.1 coordinate 88,877,314, forward strand.
CAAAAAAAAAAAAAAAAAAAAAAAAAAAAAAGGCTCAGAATATCCAAGATACAATTCACATAACTTTTGTAACCCAAAAAGAAGGAAGCCCACACCAAAGTGTGAATGCTACAGTCATACTCAGAAGGAGGAAGAAAATAATCTCTGAGAAGTAGAGTAAGAGAGGGATCTGGGAGGAAGAGAGGAGGGGGAGGGAAAAAGGACCCTGGTTCAATTTCAGGAGATGGGGAGAAGAAGTACATAGGGTAAGGAATGTGAAGTGGGGTGTGTTGGGGAGCGGATTCTGGGGTAGCTACTGGAAAGTCCCAGATGCCAGGAACCCAAGATGTTCCCAGGACCCAACAGGGAGGATAATCAACAAAGGGGAAATAGAATCTGGAGAGGCCATTTCCAGTGGATGGGCACAGTTCCCTGTTGAGGGATGGGACCACTCACCACTTCGAAAATATTAATCCAGAATTTCTCTTGGCAAAAGGAACTTCAGGGACAGTGTGGAGGGAGCATAGACTAAAGGAAAGGCCATCCAGAGACTGCCTCATGTAAGGATCTATCTCACCTGTAGACACCAAACCCAGGCACTATTGCTGGTGCCAAAAGTGCTTGCTAACAGGAGGCTGGTTTAGCTGTCCCCTGAGAGGCTCTGCTAGAGCCTGAGCAATACAGATGCAGATGCACACAGCCAAAGATCAGTCTGATCATGAGGACCACAATGGATAAGTTAGGGCAAAGACTGAAGGAGATGAAGGGTTTGCAACCTCATAGGTAGAATGACAATGTCAAAGAACCAACCCGCCCCACCCCCGCAATGCTCCCAGGACTAAACCAGCAACCAAACAGTACATAGGAGGTAACCCATGCCTCTAGCTGGATATGTAGCAGATGATTGCTTTATATGGCATCAGTGGTAGGGAAGCTCCTTGGCCCTGTAGAGGCTTGAGGCCCAGTGTAGGGGAATGCTAGGACCCTGAGGCATAAGTGAGAAGGCAGGTGGGGGACTGCCCTCATAAAGGTGGGGGAGGAGAGCAGGGATAGGGGTTTTGTGGAGAGGAAATGGGGAAGGGGTATACCATTTGAAATGTAAATAAATAAAATAACCAATAATATATATATATATATATATATATATATATATATATATATATAGTCATAAAAGATTCACAATCTTCTAACACTAAAGCTAAACATACGTGTTTTCTTGTTTTTTAATGTGTATTTATTTTATTCTCAGATGAGTTAAATCATTTGCTGTTTCCTAAATACATAAATTATTATTCTCCTTACCACATCGCTCATATTCTTTTTGGTGATTCTTATAAGCTTGTATCAATTTTAGATTTAACCATGTGAGCAAACCCACTTGATTTTTTACTATCTATACTTTTAGTTGGCTGTGCTCAATTTTCTTTTCTGCACCTAGACGCCCCTTCCTTTGTGGGCTCACATTTATTTCTCTTTCTACTTTTCTGCTATTTATCTCTTTAAATATTTACTGCTTTGATATATTTATTTAATTTTCAGATTCTGTGCCTTCCTCACTGTTATTTTGACAAGTAAGTAAAATATTGGAAACATGTAACCTCAAAAATATAATGAGAGGTTCTCATTCTAATACATTTCTTCAAAAAATAAATACTTCATGATGCAAATGAAATTTTCCAGTGTGTGAGATTTCAAAGTTTCCATATTTCATTTCACTTTCACATTTATAATAGGTATGCATGCAGAGAGTAAGCTGAATGTTAAAAGTGTTCTGGTTGCTAGCTTCTGGTACAAATAGTAATGGTGATTCTATCCACATTCCCTTGGAATTAGAGTTCAGATACTAATGCAAAACATCCTGGCAGTGACATATTACATATTAAGAGACTAGAACATTTGCTGGGCATCATAATCAGAGTTAGTGAGATAGCTTGAGGTCACTGAAAACTTACAACTTTTACCCTTCTTTGTACTCAGCCCGATTTTTTTTTTTTTTCTGAGACAGGGTTCCTCTGTATAGCCCTGGCTGTCCTGGAACTCACTTTGTAGACCAGGCTGGCCTTGAACTCAGAAATCCACCTGCCTCTGCCTCCCGAGTGCTGGGATTAAAGGCGTGCGCCACCACGCCTGGCTCAGCCTGTTTATTATCTCGATTTTGAGAGAACAATGAAAAGCTCAACCTTACTTGCCTTAGATTTCCCATGTATGCAGTTTTTATAACCTAAGCATACATGCTGTGATTTTATGTTAAGTACCCTTCCATGACCCTGACATAAGAGTAACATATGCATGTTTGTGTGTTATAATAGTTGTCTGTTGGAAAGCAATATTACAAAATGGATAACCACCATAAATGTTGGATAAAGTATAGAGCTTGGAAGCATTGGTTTGTTATTTAGGTCAGTTGGAGTCAATCCATTGTAAAACTCTGTTAAAGATTTCTGCAAACTATTCCTCATTTCTTCCCACTGTGATGTTTTCTATGTGATTTAGTAAAGGAGAGAGCAAAGTCTTTAGCTAGTAACACACACAAATGTACAGACACACAGTCAAGGACAGACAGTTCCACAAGATAGTATTCAGGTAGTCAAAGATTAGATTTCTGATGGGGTTGAAAACTACAGTTTCCTAGCCTAACCAGGCTTTATACTTTGAAAGGAACGATTTGAGTGGATGATTTTTAGATGGCATTCGATCTAAAGCCAAGTTATAGCCAGGTGTAACACAGGTAGGCAAAGATTCAGAAAGCTATGTTGCTATTATTGTTGCTGCAGTTATTGTTGTTGTGTTGTGGTAAATCTCCAACCCAAATATGCCCTAGCAATGAAAACACAACTCAGTTAATATTGATCCATGCTGTGTGCCTAGATTGAGCAGATCTACTGCTACACTATCATCTTCCCCATCTCTGAGACCCCTTAGAACTTGTGGTTTCTCTAGACCATGTGCTTCTGCCCCATTTTTCTTATTCCTCCTCCTCTGTGTCCTTTCCCTCTACCATTTTCTCCTTCTTCTCTCTCCCCACCTTCCACTCCTTGTTCCCTTATCTGTCCAATCATCAGCTCTCCTTTATTTTACAAATTAAGGTGTGAAGCAGGTTTACAGGAAATCAACTGAGTGCTGACTCATTCCTTGTTCGAAGCTCCTCACAGGAGATCAGAATTAACATCCACAACAGTTGTTATTATTATTTTATTATATTTACTGACTTGCTTCGCTCTGCAGCCTTAAGACCTTCCTGGGGAGAGATGGCTACATGCACAGCCACTAGCTGAGATGATACTTCTTCCTTGACATCACTTTCTCTATATTTTGCACTGGATGGGATCAGAACATGGAGTTGTGTAATGTCTAGATCCAAGAAACAGAGTAAATCACTGGTCCATTCTCCTAGCTGCAACTTCTTCCTGATACCACAGTAAGGTACTTCTTTGCTTAACCTCATTTGTCCTTCTGTATAGTTCTCCAGGTTTCTCCTGTGATGGAGAGGAAATATCTCCTCCCATGTTCCTTCTGATCCTATCCACAGTATCAGTTTCCTTTGCTCCTGAAAGAGAACAATTCACATCAGGACTCAGGTAGAGTGAGCAAGCACTCAGGGTTTACGTTTTAGCAGAGGTAAGACAGTGAAGCAGAAAGTAAAGTGTACAGAATGTAGAGTGGATCTAGATGAGAAGCATAGCAAGTTGCTGTCTGTAGTGTCTGGACTTACAAGTCTCAGATTAGGCACAGGATATCTTAGAAGCTGTCCTTACCTATAACTCAGTCTATTACATTTAGACATATTAGATCCACAAATGGTCATAAAGGTGAAACTTCAAACAAAATTGAGACATATACTGGGAATAAGAGCAATGATGACTCATCAAGGGGAGGCTCCCTGGGATCCAGGTAGAGGTAAGCTCATTGTTTACCCAGTCTCATATTTCTTCTAGTTAGTTCAGAGCACTCATGGTTATCTTCCTCAGTGTTCCTAACTCCACTTAAATAAAAACTTTTTAATTGATTTTGTGAATGCATATGTTAGAGTGCTTATGCATGTGTGCAGGTATGTATGTGCAATGTGGGTGTGTATGTATATGTATGTATGTATGTATGTATGTATGCATGTATGTATGTATGTATGTATGTATGTATGTATGTATGTATTTTCATGGAGGACAGAAGAAGGCATTCTATGCCCAGGAGTTAAGGTGAAGTGGTTTGGAGCCAACCAATCTTCAGGCTGGGGACCAAACTTAGGTCCTCTATAAGAGAATAAGAACTCTTTTGAGCTGTCTCCCCAGGCCTCAGTCCCACATTGTTTTAAACTTAATATTAATTTTAAATGCCACATCAGTCATCAAAGCTAATGGCAGTTAAGGGGATAAGTACTGTAAAGAGAGGAATGGAGGGAGATGGCCAACAAGAGAAGTGAGGAAGGAACAAGGAGAATTTCAGCGGATAGAGGAAAGACAGGAGATGGGCAACAGTACTTCCCAGAATAACATTTGGGCACAGGTAGTTAAGAAAGCCTAAGGAGACTCTTGTTTAGTGAATGAAGCAAAACCTAGACTCTCACTGGGCAGCTGCAGATATGGAGAAGCCTCTGGGGCTTTGGAACCCACAGGCTGTATTCCTTTCCCCCAAGAAGAAACACTTGTATGGCTGCAAGAGATTCTTTCTCTCACCCAGTTATCTGGCATATTAAGGCTTCCACAGATGTTTCATCAATGCAAAAGGAGACATTATGCCATGTGATTAAAGCATTAGCATCTTCATGTTATTTTAATGTTCATGAAATTTAATTTAGTTTTCATAGTAATGTTTCAGTAACATAGTTGTGAATATCATTTGTTTCCTTTTTATTCCAAGGAAAAATGATATCCAAAGACTTGAATTGTATAAAGATTACAAGTTGGATCTGATGGGGGGCTGAGTTGTTAAGCTTTTGAAGTTAAAAGATTTGTTCAATTTCACACAGAGATACATTCTCAGAGTAAAGGTATGGGCCTTTACTCAGGTTGGATCTGATGTGGTTCTGATGAGGAACAAGGTGGCAAGTCAGTCAACTTCTGGATCATTATCCTTTTAACTAGATAGAAAGTCTGAGCTGAGGCTGCAGTGTTGGAAACACACTATCTGCTGTTAGAAGAGGTCCTTCTGTGTCAGTGACCTTTACCTGCTCACTGCAGACAGGTGCTTGGACTCCTTCTGCCCACAGCTCCATGTGAACATGAGTAGAGAGGTGACTTTTCCAGGGGCCTTGAGGACCATGTTTGAAAATGTAACTAGGGACTCCCCAAAGTGGTGTTCTTATCAGGAAAAACTGCCTAAAAGCAGCATAGAAAGAATTCCTTGGGCTGCTGGGTGAGGGGTCTGTTGAATGTATCCTGTCATCAGGTGTGCCTAACCTTTTGACATTAAAATTCTAGCATTATAACTTTACAGTGTTGTGTTGGGCTGCACTTATAGCTATCTAGCCTGCATCTTTGTGGCCTGAATGCTGTGGATTGTACAAGTCTGACAGTATAGGAAAACAGGAAAACTGAGTGAATTTCAATGACCAGAGGACTTAAGGGACAAGACAAACTCAATTGAGGATATAATTAGAAAACCACAGAAAAGTGAAAATTCCCTCAAGTAAAACAAAGCTAATTGAAATGTCAACAACATCAACTTTTATTCACAGAAAGCCAGTGTCCCATCTATGTCCTAAAAGCCTGGCTGGAAACCATTGCCATGATGTACTTTTCCTTAATTGGGTAAGACACTGATTCAGATAATGTCTTTCCAGCATAGATTAAATAAAAGCCAAGTATTTTAACCCAGGTTGTTTGATGATAAGAATGCCTCTGTGGGGGTAATTGGAAGAGGTAGGATTTGTCTTTACCTCATTGGTTTCCTCTAATCAAAAATCAAACCCTGTTAAGGTTTTCATCTGCAGAACCTGAGGGGATCCAAGCTCCAAGTTTACAGAATCCTTAGAGTCATCAGCCTCCCAAATCTTCCAGGAGAGAGAGGTAGCCCTGAGAGGAGAAGATAGAAGATATATACAGGGGAGGAGGATAGAGAGGAGGTGTAAGGCAAGAGAAGAATAAGAGAGAGGAGTGGGGAGAGAAAAGGAGAAAAGAGAGAAGAATGGGAGAGACAGGAAATGAGAGAGGTTAATGGCTGAAAGGTGGTAGAGAGGAGTATTGGGGGAGGGGAGAGAGGAGAATTCACAGGGGATAAGTGGGGAGTGAGGAGAATGGGAAATGGAGGAGAAGACAAAAGAGAATAGGAGGAGCTGTAGGAGGAGGAGGGGAGAGGGAAAGGGGAGATAAGAGAAGATGCCGGCCATTGCCCTCATCATATTCCACAGACCTCATCCCCTTCAACCACCATGCTGGGGGTGTCTCAACAGATTCATTTAAGATAATACAGAAAAATCTCTTTTGTAGCTTCTAGGGTTTCTAAACAGCCACCTGTCCATAGCAACATGAAACCACAGCAAGAAACATGGATCTTTACTCTCTGAGATATTTATCAACCAACAAGGAACAAGACCATACCCCATGAAGGGAGGTGAACCATACTTTATTCATCAAGCAGTAAACCTTTAACTATAACACAAAGGTCACATTAAGGAGAGATACAAGCTTTTGAGGTTCATAGCTTTGTCCTACTTCTGGTGCTGTTTTCTGCTTCTAAATCTGCCCAGGAAGAACTAAACTTCTGTGTCTCCCCCCTCACTTCCTTGCTGTCTTAGTTTTCACTTGTTACTGTGATTAAAAAATATCTGGACAAAAATCATCTTATGGGAGAAAGCTCTCATTCATACTGCATTTCTCAGTTACAGTTCACTATTGAAGGGAAGTCAGGGCAGGAAGTCGAAGCTCCTACCTACAATTTAATTTGGGTTCCCACCTTAATTAACCCAATCTAGAAGCTCTTTTCATGACATTGCCAGAGGTTTATCTACTAGGTGATTCTGTTTAATGTCATGTGGTCAAATAAGATTCGCTATCACTGACAGGTTTCATACTTCACTCAGTTCTAAGGGCACTCGACTCTGAAGCAGTAAGGGTACCCTCCTTAAAAGGACTAGTAATAAAATGCAAAATATAGTGTCTGACCCTGATCTTGTGCTAGGATATAGTGAATTGCTTGATGTCAAGGGCACTAAGAGCAAGAAACCAGCCAGACTGGTGCGTCTGGAACAATACTTAATGAAGTGTGGATGCTTAGGGTACTGAGTCTGGAGCCCAGCCCAGGCAGCCACTCTGACCTGCAAAACCACAGACCCAGATGAGTGTGTAGGATTTGGGATAAATGGAACTTTCGTCATGGGAATGTGGGTGGAAATGTTGCCACTGAATCTTCTATAATGGCTTTTTATTAACCAGCACTTTACAATATGAGAGCTATTGAATTAGACATCCATTAGCTTCCACTCCCTAGGGAAGAAGGAGGCTTTCCTGAATCTTTGCAGAGTGAGAGTCAAGAGGAATAACAGAATCCATAGAGATGGAAGACCTGCTCACTAAGGGGTGGTGACAAGCTGAGTCACTTCCCTTAGCAAAGAGGACCAGACAGACACAGGACTGAAACTTTGTTCTCTAGTTTTAGACTCTTGGTGTTACACCAAGTGCATACAGTGTTAAACATTTTTTTTTTCTTGAAGGACAAGCCACCCATTTTAGGGTAAGCTTGGTCAGACTTGGTGTAATCCAGAGCAGCTGAGCTCTTAGTTATTCTGGAATCTCTCTCTCTCTCTCTCTCTCTCTCTCTCTCTCTCTCTCTCTCTCTCTCTCTCCTTTCCTCCCTCCTTCCTTCCCTCCCTCCCTTTCCTCCCTCCCTCCTTCATGCCCCCTCAAGTGTAGGAAACACATTTGACTTAGTGCTGGAGTGGCAGAGACAGGGGGATACTTGGAGATCTCTGGTTGGCCTGTCTAGCCTATTTTGGTATGTTTAGGTTTCTGAGAGACTCACTCAGAAATAAGGTGGATGGCTCCTGAGGAGTGATATCTGAGGTTGACCTCTGACCTCCACATGCTGGTAAATATATGTGCACATCCCCCTCAACACCTAGACTTAACATTTAGTTTTGACAAATACAAAAAATAGAAATCAAGTTTTCCGTCAAAACAAATTAGAAAATAATGAGTTTTCTAATGAATTGAATCCAAATATTAGGAAGGGGAATATTTTTTATTTGTGTCAGTATCATCCTGGATTGGTGAGGTGGGTTAAATTGGTGGCTGGGCTCAGAAGTACTTTCTGGGCTCATTACTCTTGGCTCCTGGTACAGCCTCATAAGCCCATGCCTCTTACATACCTTTGGATGGTGAGCCCATGGCTTTCATAAGTATGTGAGGGTCCTCCCTCATGAGGACCCACATCTAGTAGGGATAAGTCAAAAGAGGGACATCCATGGTAGCTGTATACGCTACTTTTCTTGATGTGAAGAAATACCTTTGGTGAAGTAAGCTCTTGTACTGATATATGTAGGGGTTTCAGACAAAGCCGAGGTGACCTCTTGAATTTCAAGGACATCTTGGATCTTAGTCTCTTCATGTCTGGATGTATAACCATGTTGCTGTGGTAGAAAGGTGTCTTCATATAAGATGAGACAGTATGGATATTCTTAGGGGCAGCTGTATACAGAGAGGATCCTTAGTAAGGAGGTATCTTCTTTAGAGTCAACCTTAAAATGAGCTGGGGTTCCTCCTCCAGTTGTACCTTTTCTGAGGCATCCCCTCAACCTCCCATGAAAACAGACCCACCAAAGTGAGTCTGAAGTTCCTTAGACATCTATTTCCAGCCATCACTACCTTCCATGACCACAACCCATGTCTAACAGGATAAAGAGAATAGGTCATTTTGGGGGTCATCTCACATAGTTTGAGTTCTTTCAAAATTTGGGCCAAGTATTACTTAGGTCTCTTGTTTCCTGCCATAGGGAGGTTTTGTATCTCAATCACACCCATCTCCAAATGAGTAAAGCAGTTGACTACCTAAAACTGATTATTTGCAGCTGAAACCCCAGAATACAAGGTCAGATAGTAGGAGAAAATGAAAGGAAGTCCCTATAAGAGGGTTCTTTCCCCCAATAGTCCTTAAATAACCCATTACTCAAGAATCACTTGATAAAATTCAAGAACATTTGCAGTATTTTTCATTGGGTTTAATAATTTATTAATGTTTAATATTTCACAATAGTGAAACAGAACATTACATGAAAATTTCATATCTGCTATTATAAGCATAATGAAATGTGAGTCACTCGCAATGCTGGGTAGTAGAGGCTACCCTGCCCATCCAAGATTAGAATGCAAAGCAGAAGTCCTCTGCCTGTCAGCTCCCCCAAGGCTCCCTGAACTCATGCCTGGGAATATGTGCTTGGTTGAACAGCACTACTTGCTGATGGAGGGATGTAACCAGGCCACATATTTCTATCTTTTAGAGTTTCTCAACTGTGTATGACTGAAACATCTATCACTAGAACATCTTGTATTCTCTATGAAAAATTTGTGGCTATACGATAACAAATGCAAATTTGATTTAAGGTTCATTTCCTCTGTCCATGCCTCTGTCTCCTTCTTTGCACACACATGGCATGTGCAGGCATATGTGTGCTTGTACATGCAGAAGCCTGACACTGGATCTCGTTTCTAAGGTATCACCCACCTTTCTACTACTTCTGGGGGAGAGTCAGTGTCTTTCATTGGCCTGAAACCACATATGTAACTTAATCTGACTGGCCAGTGAGCCATGTGGTCTGTTTGTCTCTACCTCCAACAATTGGATTACAAATATGCACCAATACACCCAGCCTTTTGGGGGGTCAGGGGGTTCTGAGAGAATTAGCTCAGATCTCCAGGCTTGCAAAGCAAGAGCTTTACCAAATAAACTTTCTCCCTTGTTCTATTCTATGTATAGTGTATATATAATTCATGAATATCTTATAATAATCAATGAGAGGGAAACACTTTTTAAAATTTTATTACTGTCATAATAAGTATGTGTCATTGTGTTTGTGTGTATATGTGTGCATTTGTATGGTGTGTGTGTGTGTATGTGTGTTTGTACACATGTCATGCTACATATGTGGAGATCAGAGGGCAGGTTGATATAGTCAGTTCTCATTCCATATTTATGGGGTTCAGGGATCCAATTCAGGTCTCCAGACTTGCTCACCAAGCAGCTTACCACTAACCAACTTCCTAGCTATTTTTATCTCTATGTTACAATAGGAAACTCACAGAGATCAGATGCAACCTTCTGAGGGTTATGCAGAACATGAGTCATGCCTTTGAGTCATAGCAGTGCTGCTCTAGATTGACAACCAGACTGTGACCAACACACTGTGTTCTTTCTTTCTAAATTTCTAAAGGGTTTATTTCAAACCACCATTGGTTTGGTGATCAATTGGAGGAGAGACCCTTGGTCCTATGAAGGCTCTATGTCCCAGTGTGGGGGAATGCCAAGGCCAGGAAGTGGGAGTGTATGGGATGGTGAGCAGGGAGAGGGGAGACCAAAGGGTGGCTTTCAGGGGGGAAATCAGGAAAGGGGACAGCATTTGAAATGCAAATAAAGAAAATATAGGTATCCATGCAAAACAAACAAACCAACAAACAAAATACGTAAGATTATTTCTGCACACACATGGATTACAATGATGTAATTCAATATAACCCATGTGCTTGAATTACATTCAGCATAATAAAGATAGTCAACTGGACAGGATCTTGAATCACTCCAGAGACAAATCTGAAGGCATGTCTATGAGGGATTTTCCAGATTCTGTTAGTTTAAGAGAGGGATTATATCCCAAAATGTAAATGTTACTATGGGATAGAATCCCAGACACAGGAAAAAGAGAAAGTAAGGCAAGTATTGCATTCATTTCTCCTTGATTCATTGCTGTGAACACCATGTAGCCAACGGTCTCATTCTTCTGCTACCATGCCTGCTATTCAGTGAGGAATAACTGTGAAACCAAACTATGATGAAGGAGAATTCTGCTTAAGCTAATGTATAAGCAGACACCTGCTCTCTACTTTTTATGGAGAACAACAGTGAGAGAACCCTGATTATATAGAACTTACTTGGAAGATTGACCAAAAGGATGGATAATTATGGGTTAATGTGATGCCCCACTCCTGCATTTTGTTCTCCTTCTAAGAAGAACCAAAGCACCCCCACTTTGGCCTTCCTCCTTATTGAGCTTCATGTGGGCTGTGAATTGTATCCTGGTTATTTGGTGCTTTTGGGCTAATATCCACTTATCATTGAGTGCATACCATGTGTGTTCTTTTGTGGTTGGGGTGCCTCCCTCAGGATGATATTTTCTGGTTCTACCCATTTGCCTAAGAATTTCATGAAATCATAGTTTTTAATAGCTGAGTAGTATTCCATTATGTAAGTGTACCACATTTTCTGTATCCATTCTCTGTTGAAGGACAGCTGGGTTCTTTCCAGCTCTTGGATATTATAAATAAGGCTGATATGTACATAGTGGAACATGTGTCCTTATTAAAAGTTGGAGCATCTTCTGGGTATAAGAACAGGAGTGGTATAGCTGGGTCCTCCAGTAGTACCATGTCCAATTTTCAAAGGAACTGCCAAACTAAATCCCAGAGTGGTTGTATCAGCTTGCAATCCCACCAGCAATGGAGGAGTATTTCTCTTTCTCTATGTCTTTGTCAGCATCTGTTGTCACCTGAGTTTTTGATTTTAGACATCTGACTGGTGTGAAAACCAAAGTGTGGGTGTTTCGGTCCTTCTTAGAAGGAGAACAAAATACTCACCGGAGCAAATATGGAGATAAAGTATTGAGCAGAGACTGAAGGAAAGGCCACACAGAGACTGTCGCACCTGGGGATTTATCCCATATACAGTTTCAAAACCCAGACACTGTGGATGCCAAGAAGTGCATGCTGAAAGGAGCCTGATATGGCTGTCTCCTGAAAGATCATGCCAGATCCTTACAAATACAGAAGCAGATGTTCGCATCCAACCATTGTATTGGGCACAGGGTCCCCAATAGAGAAGTAAGAGAAAGGACTGAAGCTGCATATGTAGCAGAGGATGGCCTTTGTCATTTGTCATGTGTCAGTGGGAGGAGAGATCCTTGGTCCTATGAAGGCTCATAAGATGTCCCAGTGTAGGGGAATCGGGGGTGATGGGAGTTGTTTGGTGGGTGGAGAAACACCCTCACAGAAGCAGGGGGAAGGAGGATGTGATAGAGTGTTCCTGAAAAGGAGGGAAAGCAGGGAAGGGGATAACATTTAAAATGTAAATAAAGAAAATATGCAATTAAAAAAGAAAAAGAAAAGGAAAGAAAACAAAAGGAAAAGAAAAAAATGGTGTCCCCTGTCCTGTCTGGGCTCTGGACAACTGGTGGGTGTCAGGCTGTGAGAAGCAGCAGGACCCTGCTCCTGGGGTGGGGATGTGCAGTCTAAAGTCCCTGCAGAACTGCTGCAGTAGGGCTCCTGGGCCTACAGGCTGCATGGAGGCCAGGGACAGCAGGTTCTAGCCCTTGGACATCTCAGATGCTGCCACAGAAGAACAGAAAACAGAGTGCTGTAGCCCAGGACCAAAGGGAAAAGAGGGGGAGGGAAGTTACCCATGGGGATTCCCATGGTGACCAGAGTCTTTGGCTTGCTCGTGCATGGCTTGGCTTGGTGGAGACCTTGGCTGAGAGAGCAGAGAGGTATCCTGCGGGAGATCAGATGCGGCTCTTTTAAGACCTGCTCCTTTGCTCCAGCATAGTGAATCCCAATGAGAAGAGGCAGTACATGGTTTTAAAGTATTTATTGTCATGGCAGATAGATGTGATGAGTGAAACCATACCCCACTTTCTCAGGGCGGTTCTGAGGTTAAATAACTTTTGCACAGAGGAGTGTGTGGGAAGGAGAGCTTAATTGGCTAATCCCTTCAGGCCTTTAGATACTTCACTAAAGTTGAGAGTTCTGTCTTGAGGTTACACGATCTGCAGTCATGTCTACCTGTGGAGGGACTTGAGGCATTGCTCTATGTGACTGATGGCCACACAGAATTATAGATAGCTGAGGCCTTGTGTCGGGAGCCTGGTGTCCAGGAGTGTGGCAAAGGCCTTCCGTCCCTTGCAGAGTTATCTGCTGGGTCTCCGTGGTTTAAACCTATCTCAGCCAGAAAACAGGCTGCCTTTCATGGTCCCACACCCCCCCCTTTTTTTAAAGAGAGGAATCACTGGAGTTTCTTTGCCAAATGTAATGAAAATCTTGGGTGTGGCAGAAATATCAAAAGAAAACACTATCAGGCCAGAGGGGGGTGACACAACTAAGCCAGGATGGTAAGGAGGATTGAGGGTAGGGCTTGGAAAGGCAAGGGATCATTGAATCAATTAATAGTTCCATGTGTTGTACAGTTTGAGTGTAATAACATCAGTTTTAAACAGCATTTGATTAATCTAGATAGAGATCATATTTTCCATATTATCATATAACTTCCCCCAAGTTCAGTAGCCATTTAACTTTGGTAAGTGAGTTCATCTGTAGCTGGGAGGTCCCAAGTCTGTCCTCTGTGGGGTTCAGCATGTGTCTCTGTATCTAAGCATGTGTCTCAGGAGTCTTCGCTCAGATGACATGTCTGAAGGAAGGCAGCTTTGTTGTCCCAGGCAGGTGCCAGGGGATGGCGCTGTCTCTGCTGGATTAGTGGCAGAAGGCACTGTCCTTTTCTTTTGTGGGGATAAACCTGTAGGATAATTACAAGAAGAGCAGAACCCCATCAGGGGGATGTCTGCATAGGCTAGATAGCAAATGTTAAGCTTGAAAAGGTTTGCTTGGGAGCACATCATGGTCCTGTGTTATGATCTTAGAAAAGCAAGGCTGTTTGAGGAATTTAGTCATGGGAGGCATCCTTTGAGTCTGCTTTGGATGGCTAAGGAACAAAAATATCATGTTAATTATGCATCCAGGATAGGCAGTAACAGTTTGCAAAAGGAAACTGGTTGATAACTAAGGATTGAATAATGGTAATCAGCATAGTTGGTTTGACCTATGGAAGTAGATTTGATGACTTTTGAACCTTAAAAGAAATCTTAAACAAGTTGAAGATATTTTTGGATATACATCACGAATGCTAGAGAGATAAATAAACATTTAAATAAAGAAGCAAGAAAATTTTGAGTGGAGAGGCACAGACATTGTTTCAGGTGTTCCTGTTAGGAAGAGCAAGCATTTAAACAAAGCCTGAAAACCTTTGGGATTAGGGTATCAGGTACAGTTTTTCTTTGTATTTGGCAGGCTTAGGTGCAAGGGGAGGGGCCTGCTCTGCAAGGAGGTGGCTATGTGCTCTAGCAGATAGGTGGCCTGGCCTGTGTTCCCCAATTGTTCTTGGCTGGTATACCCTAAATGAAAAGCAGAAGGAGATGATAGACCAACCTTGAAGAAAAGCTCAAAGGAATAAGCATAGAGGCTTCATAGCATAGTCAGGGACAGAGAGAGTGAGAGGCTGCACCTGTAGATCTGCCCGCTAGCCAGTGTGAGAGGTTGAATTCAGTTTTTTTGGCCTGTAGGGACGGTGGAGAGAGAGAGAGAGAGAGAGAGAGAGAGAGAGAGAGAGACAGAGACAGAGACAGAGACAGAGACAGAGACAGACAGAGAGACAGAGACAGACAGAGACAGACAGAGAGACAGAGAGAGACAGAGAGAGACAGAGAGACAGAGAGAGAGAAATCAGAGGAAGGCCCAGTCTTTTGAACTAAATTACACATGGTCTCTGTGTGTGGGTCCCAGCAGAGGGTACGCATTAGCTAGTTCTGCCCCATTTTGGTAGCACCAGGTGTAGGTCACAGAATTATGGAAAGCTGAGGCCTCGTGTCGGAAGCCTGGTGTCTAGGAGCATGACAAACACCTTCTTTCTCTTGCAGAGTTATCTGTCGGGTCTCCGGGGTTTAAACCTAGCTCAACTAGAAAACAGGCTGACTTTCATGGTCCCACAGAAAATTTTGAAATAAATGCCATTTAATCATTCAGCAGACACCCTCCTAAAGTACTGAGTAAGTGGGCAATACCTCACAGCATGGGACAGTAGACCAAGCATGAGATTCTTATCTCAATGATCATCTGACATCACTTTCCTATTGGACTTAGTTACTTATTTTCTTGGTGTAACAAAATACTTGATAAGAACAACTTAAAGAAGGAAAGGTTTGTTTTGTCTGCTACAGTGCTAGGAAATACAGTCTTTCAAGGCATAGAAGGTGTGGCTCCAGGAGTTTGAGAAAGTTACTATCACTGTGTCCTAGGTCAGTTAGCAGAGACTGATGACCCCATGCTCAGCTCAGTTTCTCTTTATTCAGTCTAGGGCTCTAGCCTCTAGAATGCTGTCACCCACATTTATGACAGATCTTCGCATTCTCATTAATCTAATCTTAAAACTCCCCCACAGACATACCCAGTGATTTGTCTTCAAGGCAATTCTAGATCCTCTCAAATAGACAGCACATAGTGACTATCACACTTTCTGATTCAAGTCAATGTTGGAGAGTTTATAAACACCTAAATGGGTTATGGATGTGTGCGGCTTTAGGAAAACTTCTTGGTAGAATTGTATGTTCAAGTATGCTATACAACCATTGCCAGATTTACCCTCTCATTCTGTCCCATGTGAGGACATTCTCTTCCATGATTCCCAAGCTTTCATTATGTGGCTTTGCCATTTTTTTTTATATGAAGCAGGTGGTGACAGAATGGTGGGGCATGTACCTAGAAACTTCCTATGTGGGAATGGAAAGAGTGTGTACCATCTTCAGCCACAATATGCTAGGCAAAATGCAGACATCTACCCACATGCAAGGAAGGCTGGGAAATGTAGTCTTTGGCTGGCTGGAAGGCCCAACTTGACATTGTATGTGGGAGTATGAAACCTAATAATCTGTTCAATCTATTTAATAACATATCTCTTCATCAAACTTTAAATTATGCCAAGACCAGCCTCTGCTTGGAGAGGAGTTCCTTAGAGAAGTGATGTTTAAGAAAGGTGAAAAAGTAAGACATGAATGCAAACTTTGGGTTACAGGGTGATGGCCTATGTTTGCTCTCAACAGCTTTCCAGACTGCTTCCTCTAGAGATGGCTCTTTCTCGAATTTTCATAAAACTCTATGGATAACTCATCTCTTGCAGACCAAAAGCCTAGTCTTCTGTTTACATAACAATTCAGTCAATATCCTAGCTTCCATTTTGATTATCCCATTAATCAATATCCTATGACAGCAGCAGCTTCATTCTTAGAAGGAAACATTTTTTTTTTAAATAGTGCAAATAAGTCCATAGATCTGCCTGCTTTTTAAAGCACAGACAATGAGCTGTATGGGTGAGATCCTATGCTGATATTACCATTTTCTACTCTACCTGGGCTGTACTGGTTAGTTTTGTGTCAACTTGACACAGCTGGAGTTATCACAGAAAAAGGAGCTTTAGTTGGGGAAGTGCTTCTATGAGATCCAGCTGTAAGGCATTTTCTCAATTAGTGATCAAGGGGGGAGGTCACTTGTGGGTGGTGCCATCTCTGGGCTGGTAGTCTTGGTTCTATAAGAGAGCAGGCTAAGCAAGCCAGTAAAGAACATCCCTTCAATGGCTTCTGCATCAGCTCCTGCTTTCTGACCTGCTTGAGTTCCAGTCCTGACTTC
>NC_034594.1:88895510-88906042 GCF_900095145.1 Mus pahari
TACTTTCCTAATCTGTTGGTGGCCTTTTTGTCTTGTTGACAGTGTCTTTTGCCTTACAGAAGCTTTGCAATTTTATGAGGTCCCATTTGTCAATTCTTGTTTTTACAGCACAAGCCATTGGTGTTCTGTTGAGAAAGTTTTTCCCTGTGCCCATATCTCCTTTCATAATTCATGTTGAATGCTTAGATTTTTGCAAAGTTAAGCAACTACATATTCTTGAGCTCATGCTTTTGGAGATCTTTCCCACAGCCTTAAGGGATGGCCTGAAGGTCTCATAACGTAAATTTTGCTGAGATAGTAGGTACATAATTGCTTCCCAGACTCGTGCTGTCTCATTACCATGGTGTCACTAACTTTAGTAGTAGGAACATGAAAATATGTACATTATTATATAAACAAGTCTTATATATACAGCAACAATCATCACTTGTGGAGGCCCCCACCCTGCTGGCTATATTCCTGGTATGGGAACCAAGTCACACAATCTTTAACATAGTTAAGCTTGGAAATTACTTGGGAAATTTAAAATTTTTATTTCTCTGTGTTTATGATGCATGAGCTTGTGTGTGAATGTGTGTGTATGGCATTCATATATGTGAGTGTGGGTATAGAAATGACACATTAGGTTGAGGAGGTCAGATGTCATATATATATATATATATATATATATATATATATATATATATATATATTTGAGACACTCTATGTGTTGTTTGCTGCTGTTGAGAGAAATGTAATTATCCCAAGAGCTTCTGTGGTTCTCCTGTCTTTTCTCCCATTTCATGGTAGGAACACTGGGTTTAGAGATGTGTGCTACCAAACCTGATATTCTATGGGTTCTGGGGGCTTAAACTTAGCCTCTCACAGGTGCAAAGCAAATGTTTCCAAAAATCCAACTTCTCAGCCCACACTACATAAATAATTTTTATTTACCCTAAGGCTTTGAGATTAGAGAAGCTATTAGAGTTGCCAATTCTGTCTGATTTAACTTCTTTGTATTATCATTTGCACCATATTTAAAGTTTGAAAAGAAGAATCAGAAAGTAGATTGCCTAAAACAAACTCAGACAACTATTCTTGATGGCAGACGAAGTAATGTAGATGGGTGAGATTCCTGTTCTTTTAGATAGTCTGCCCAGAAACTACCATTTACCTACTCTGTATTAGGAATACTTGCCTTCAAGTCTCCAAAGCTGACCATATCTGAGGAGATGGAATATAAAAAGCTCATGTTTTTACAGATTTTCAGTCAAATGCCAGCCCTGTTGTGGAATTATGGGCTCTGTAGTTTCTGGAGGAGGGCTGGATTTTGCTTGCAAACATAGTGTCAGAAAGGTTGCCCAGCTCCCCATTCCAGTGAGAGAGGCTAATCTGTAGCTCATACATTTTTCAGTGCTGATAGATTTACCAACTCACTCCCTTGGGTCAGACATGTCTCTCCTGAGAGGCAGTAAAAATGACAATATTTTCTCTTTTTACACTTTGTAATTATCCCAAGCTTTCCATGCTAGAGACAGACTTCCATTACATCTTTAAACTATTCTTTTTCTTTCTATTTTTCTTCCTTTTTTTGATAATATCAAATTACAGCCACTTAGAAGGAATAGGATTTTAGTGCTATTTACTGTGCCTTCTGCAGAGTACCCTGAACTTGGATTTTGAGCAGTTCCTGTGTCAGTTTCAAGTCAAAACCATAGGTTATACTCATCTATACTTAGGACCAAACACAACCTGTTCACTGAGCGTAGAATGTAGACATCCTAGGGAGCAGAGGGAAGTAGTGGCAATAAAATGAACATTGCAGCTGTCTTTGTTGTGAAGAGAGATGACAGCAACCTCATTGTGAGTCATGTTAGTGAAAAGGCAAAAGAAAAGTTAGAAGAAGTTGAAATTAACTTTAAATAGAAGACAGCTAAACTTAAAATTCCATCATTCTCTATGAACATCATTTTTACCCAATAGGCTTATTTATACATTGGCATTGAAGATTATTTTTAGTTAACATTTGTTTTCATTTGAAGAGTAAGCATTTCATGAAGCCCAGGGTAGACTCAAGCTCAGGTAGCCAAGGACGACCTTGAACTTCTCATATTCTGTCTTTATCCCAAATATAAGGGTGCCATGTGCCAATACAATTGAGTTTATGTAATGTTGGACCTCTAACAATTTTTGTTTTATGTGTTTTAGGCAAGCTCTTCACCAGATTAACTGAATCTACCACCATGTTAACATTTAGCTCTTGCTTACTACATAATATCTATTGTGTTAACTGACTCACATATTACTTCATCTAATATAGTAAACAAGTTCTTGAGCAAAGTATTGTTACTGTCCACAATTACCAGCTCAAGAAAGGAACACAAGAAAATATAAATGTTCTCTGTTTCGTAGCTCATTTGAATTATAATCCCCAATCTGGCCCTTCTTAATCATTGTCCTATGCTGGATGATAGCAATGTCTCTATAAGTATCATTGTTCCTAGAAGAGCTAAATTTCGAAAGGGTCCCAGCAACTGTTCACTGCTGGGTTCTTCCTCCCGCACCTGAGGTCACTGTGACTCTACCTCATCCTGCTATTGAGAAGGAAATGAAGGACCATGCTCAATTCTTCAATCTGAACTTCCCATCCAACTTTTGATTCCATTACTTAAGAAAGTACAAAATCTTAGGACCAACCCCCCAAAAAATCTACTAAAAAAGGTGGGTTATATTCAAACTGCTATACCTGCTATATGTGGTGTCTGGGGAGAAGAGCTCAGCAAATGATGTTCATGGGCAGCACTAGGAGAGATCTCAAGGATCCTGGGAGAAGAACTCAGCAGGAGCTGCTTGTAGACAACACCAGGAGTGTCTATGAGGATCCTGTCATTTCTTTCCATGTGAAAATTTTGCTGAGTTCTTTTTTTTTTTCTCTCCTATAAAAATTCATCATTGTGGGGCTAGGGGGATAGTGAAGTATTTGCTGGATAATAGGAGTACTGAAGCTAAATCCCCAGCACCTATATTAAACTTGACATGGTGGTATGTATCTGTAATCCAAAAGCAGGATAGAGAGAGATGAGTCTCACAGAGAACTTGTGTCAGGATATAAAAAGAAGAGACTCAACATTAACCTCTGGCCTCCCCATGTACAGACATCCACATACAAATATGCACCTACCTATCACAAACACATACATACATACACACACACAGAGAGATCTATATCTAGATCTAGATGTCTTATCATACAGACACATACACACACACACACACACACACAAACAATACAGTATTGAAACAACACACTCTACTAAAGAAATATGTACAATTACTCCATGTTAGTAAAATATTGTAATGGAGACAAAAATTTAAGCTTCTCATAGTCCCTCCAACCAGGCTTCAGGTTTGGATCCTAGCATTAGCAAAGGGCAGTGTGCAGGTACAGGCAAAAGTACCTCAGACAGTGCACATGTTCCAAGAGGCTTCAGGGGACTGGGCTCGATATTTCACTCTGGTGCAGTTCTTTGGAACAAAGTAATAACATGGGTTTTGGGGTTGGCTTTGGGGGAACTTTTGGAGGAATTAAGTTGTTGTTGTTTTTTGTTTGTTTGTTTTTTAAATCAGTCTTAGTATTATGTTTTTAACTGATTTTGGGTTAACACAAGAAATGATGAGATTCATTATGGCATCTTTATACTTACATATTATCATGCCTTGTTCTCATTGGATCCTCTCCTTATGGCCTCTCTTCTAACTCCCTCTTCCTTCCGTTTACCCCATTCCTTTTCTTCCAGTTACTCACAGTTTCTAAATATGCTCATTCCATGAGCTGCATGTGATATTTCAGAAGAGAAATGATCACTAATTTCAGTTAACTTGTAGTCTAGTTTTACTCTTTAAATACCATTATTTATTCATTAACCTTTAAAATAATCATGCTTCATATTTAATGAGTCCAATTATGCTCTTCCTGCCACACCTGTGAAGCATGCCACTTTTCCTTATTTAAAGCTTTGTGAGACATGATCTGTGATGCTATATTATTCCAAGCAAGGAGTCTTTCAGTCCCAAACCCCAGAAAAAGATTAACAGAGCAATAAGCATTTATCTTTACCCATCAGTTTAACTTTTATTATTCTGTTCGTGAGCTTTCTGGGGGAAACAATTGTATTAACATTTGGAGATAGCTGGACATGATGGCACACACTTTAATGTTAAAATAGGCACATCAGACCATTCTGGTTTACATAGTGAGTTCCAGGACAAACAGGAATATGTACAGAGACTCTGTCTCAAGTAAAATAAAAAAGTAACTTATTTGTACTTGTTGTTTATGCATGTTCTAGGAAGTGTTCTCTCTTCTAGTGATAACCTCCACTCAGCTTTTCCTGAAAATACCCTCTCCTTAATAACTGTGAACAGGTAAGAAAGATTGGTAGAGAAAATAATCCCCTATTATACTACCCAGAAATTTTAATATAACTTTTTAATTTTCTCTTCAAACTTTCTCACGTGTATGTGGATGTGTCCTTCACTTCCACAGTGGAGTTATTTTAGCTGTGTCCTCTCCAATTCCCATAGCTCCACTTTAAAATTCTCATTTATCCTAAAACATTTAAGACAATTTTTTTTTTGTTTTTTCTAGACAGGGTTTCTCTGTATAGCTCTGGCTGTCCTGGAACTCACTTTGGAGACCAGGCTGGCCTCGAACTCAGAAATCCACCTGCCTCTGCCTCCCGAGTGCTGGGATTAAAGGCGTGCGCCACCACGCCCTGCCTTAAGACAAATTTTGAAATGAAATAAATCCTATATATAGAAACTTGTTTTTTGGCCACTCTTAAAACACATGTACTCAGACTTACTCAACTGAGATTATTTGTAAAGTGAATCCTACCATTCTAATATTTTCTCAGAAATCATCTCAGTGTATGTTCAGGTTTTCTATTGCTGTACTAAAACATTCATACCCAAAGCGACTTTGTGGAGGGGAGGAATTATCTGGTTTATACTTCCAGGGCACAGTTCATCATTAAGTGTAGTCAGGGCAGGAACTCAAGCAGTGACATGAAGTAGAAACCACTGTGGGAAGTGACTTGTTTTCTGGGTTGTTTGCTCATGCTCAGATAGCCTTTTTCTAAGCCAGGACTGCTTATATAGGAATCTGTATTACCCAAAGTGGATTGGCACACCCACAGCACTTAACAATTAACACTGTCCCCTATGAATGTCAACAGATTTCAGCCAATCAGATCTGGGCCACCCTTCAATCAAGACTGTCCTCATGGATGACCCTAGGTCATGTTAAATAGACAATTAAATCTGACCAGGACAGCAAATCTGTCTAGAACAGAATAACCTTTAAAAATGAGAGTATCCTTCTGATACCCAGGTAACAGTCTGTCTTACTTCCTCACTTATCCACTGATATAACCTGCTCTGACTGGCCTGTGGTTACTGTTATTTTACTTAAATCCAGATGGAGACAAACTTATAACTGTTTCCCTTGGTTAACACTTGTCTTAGATTCTTCTGATCAATTGCAGTACATTTTGGGGTACATCCATCTTATGGTGATATCAATATTTTAAGGCTGTTGGCCTTTTTACTGGGGCAGTTTCTCAGCTAATTTCTAACTCAACCTGACTTCTCTTCCATTATGTCCTTCCACTGGGTTCTCACTGCTGCATTGTTGTCCATGCTTCTGTCCCTCTGCCTCTGCTTCAGCCATTAGCTCTTTAGTTTTCAAAGGTCATATTTCTTTGTCATCCAAAAAAAGGTATTAGTATAGTGGGAGAGGTTCCACAGTTTATTCATTTTAAAGTAATGAAGGGCATGACACATCCAATGTTCTATCTTAGTGTTTCCTTGGGCCACATTGAGGGCAATGTGATTTTCTAGGACCTTTCCCACTGCAGCTTGCTTTATAACATAATCTCAAAGAATCCTCTTTCTGATCAGGTGAGGAAGTGACAAACATTTATGCATAGAAAGCAGGTAATGGACCATAGAAATGACAGTATCAAATATCATGCACAGCAATTAACAGTTGAAAATACAGGACATATCTACACAGTCATTTCATACAATATTTGTGTGTATAAGTCGTCCCAGCTCTGATCTACAGCATGCCGTGGCTTGACTTGTGGATTGCTTCTCTGTGGAGCTTTTATAATGTCCCTGTCTGGTAGTTCTTGCAAACTGATTAGATCTAAAAGTTTGATGATATTCATGTTTTGTTTCCACTAATCAACTCTATTTCATAAATGGTGGTATCTTCCTTCCCAGGGGACCCCAAGTTTCTAGTTAGTTCTTGTAAAATATAAGGCCTACATTTATTTTTCATCACTTGGTTTA
Source organism: Mus pahari (assembly GCF_900095145.1). Lineage (NCBI taxonomy): Eukaryota > Metazoa > Chordata > Mammalia > Rodentia > Muridae > Mus > Mus pahari. The sequence continues at coordinate 88,901,847 of NC_034594.1, forward strand.
AAGTGGGTGCTGGAGAGATCACTCATTGGTCTGCTGCTCTTGCCGAGGACCCGAGTTTGGGTTCTAGCACCCATATCAAGGTAGTTCACAACATCCTGTGACTTCAAATTCAGGAGCTCTGATGGATGCCTTGTTCTGTCTTCTCTAGCATTCACATGGGTCAGCCTCCTTACCTCATAAAATATAAGTAAAAATATGTCATTTAAAAAGTGCAAAATGGCTGCATGCTAAATTGTCATATCTATTTTATTATATATATTTATTATATAGATATTTTATTATATAGATTTTCTATGTCACCAGTGAAATGAGGAAAATCAGACAGATTTATTGGGAAGCTACTCTTGGGTGGGCAAGTTCACTGGTCCTGAAAACCAAGACCAGGGAAGTTGTCAAGGGGAAAGGCGGTAGGGTAAGAGAGGGAGAGAGAACAAGGTGCCCATGCAGAGAAAGAAGAGGAGAAAATGGAGAGAGAGAGAGAGACTAAAATGTCTGAATCACATAGGGAGGAGCCTCTGGGAAAGGGCAGGCCAGCTCTTTCCTGGGCTGCAAAGTTCAGAGTTGGTGCAGGTTATGCAAGGTGAGGACAGAGTGATGCTGGAAGAACCTGGGAGTCAGATCTGCTTTGGTATGTAAAATATACAACTCAGTCTTTTGTAGTGGGTCCAAAAGCAAACTTTTTTTTAAATATCATCTAGATTTTTAAAAACTTTATCTATTTATGTATTTTTTTAAAAATGTTGCAGTGCTCCATCTGCATGTATACCTGTATGCCAAATGAAGTCATCAGCTACTTTTATACATCATGTGGTTGCCGAGAATGGAATTTAGTATCTCTGGAAAAGCAGCCAATATTTTAAACCACTGATCCATCTCACAAGCCCTAGAATATTTCAAAAATAAATTTTCCTTAAGGAGTTTTGTGTTTATGGAGATATAACTTGAATAGGAAGAATGAGTGCATTCTTGATTTTTTTTAATGTTCTGGTTTTCAATACAGTGGTTTCATTCATCTTAAAAATTAAAGATTTTTTCCATTATAAACATATCTGATATAAGGAAATACTTTTTTGCTAAATGGTTTTTAAACATCACATCAGCATCTTTCTGTGCCAATGTAACTCTGGAATGTCAATTTTCATGCTTGCTCTATTTTTCTCATGTACAAAATATCTGTATCCTTTTAAATATCCCTTATTGTTGAAACTTGTGTTCTGTGTATGTGTATACTCATAAGTATATGTGTGTTTCTGCATGTGTGTGGTGGTGGTGAGATGTCGGTTAGAGGTCAAACTCAGGTGTTGTCCCCTGTCAGTATCTACCATTTCGCTCCCTGCATCCTTTGTTTGGCAGCAAGGTTCCTCCTTGTGACTGTCTGACTTGCAAGCTTCAGAGGTTGCTATGACTCTATTTCTCCAGCACAGGGGTTGATAATAAGCACGTGATACTATGCCTGGGTTTTTACATAAGTGCAAGGAATCAACTCAGGTTGGTAGAGTGGCAAGTGCTTTACCAACTGAGTCATCTCTGCAACACTTATTTTCTCTCAATTGAGAAGGCCTGGATCATTTATATTTTGATGTGTGTGTGTGTGTGTGTGTGTGTGTGTGTGTGTGTGTGTGTGCGCGCGCGCGCGCACATGTTTCTCTGATATTAGTTGCAAGGTAAAATTAGTAATTTAATGTTTAAAGGGAGCTTGATTAGTTGAGTAACTCTTTTAAAGCTTGAAAGGTATGTTTTACTTGGTCTACTTAAAATATTCATACCCCATACAAGTTATGTTTAGTTATCTTTAGCCCAATGTCCATTTATTGTCAACCTTCTTTGTGACTTGTTATGACTACTAGATAAATTCTTTGTAATTTATAAACAAACCCCTTAGCGTCCACCAAGAAAGAAGGTAAGAATGTCACTAGACAGCATTTGAGGCCTATAGCAGAGATTTCCTGCTTTGTTGGAACCCATCTATGGTATGCCTACCAGTGTATTGAGAATGTGTATTGAGTTACAACCCTGTTAGAATGGCCTTCAGTATTCTAATACCTTAGAAATTATTAAAGTTCTGACCAAACTGTTTCAATGTCTACATCAGAACTTACAAGAAATGCAACTTTGCATTCCCAGCCGGGAACTTTCTAAGTCAGAAAGTATGAAGATGTTCCAGGACTGGTTCCAATAAGTCCATTTTTTGGCATGGGTGTCTATTCAGAGATTATATGCTGGTATTTCCATGTTTTTGTGTTTTGGAGCAAATAATTAAATCAAAGATTCGTGATAGTGAAAGAAATAGAGGAAGTTTATTCAGGAACAGAAAGGCACTGCTGAAAATGGATGGGCTAGAGAACTGGGACAGATGTGAGACTGTCAAAGCACAGGGTACAAGATACTTGAATCTTTATATGTCATTTACATAGCACCCATCTTATACTATGACCATGGGTGTTTTCAAAATTGCCCAGCAACTTTAGTTCCAGCCTCTGCCAACTGGTATCTTTTATATGTTATCTTCTCTCTGTCTCTGTCTCTATCTCTCTGTAGCTTACTTTTCTTTTTTCTCTTTTTTTTATTAGCTATTTTCTTTATTTCTACTTCAAATGTTATTCCCTTTCCTAATTTCCCCTCTCAAAAACCCCTATCCCCTCCCACCTCCTCCTCCTCCTGACCAACCCACCCACTCCTGCTTCCTGGCCCTTGCATTCCCTTACACCGGAGCATAGAGCCTTCACAGGACTAAGGGCCTCTCCTCCCATTGATGATTGACTAGGCCACCCTCTCTACATATGCAGTCTAGCTTACTTTTCTACTACAATCCCATTGGTTGACTTTAACTCCGACTTTTGAGAATTATATCAGTAGGGAATTGCCTCTTGATGCAAGTTAAGCCATCTAGAGACCACCACAAGGACACTCTTGAAAGTAAAAAGAAAGACCCCATAACCAGAGCCAGTCTGCTGTATGGAGGGGAAATAGACCGAGGTACAGGAGGCTAACTCTTCCTGCACAGTCTTGGCCAGGGGGAACTATTACCCCTTTCAGAAGCATGGCAGGTGCTGTGCTGGAACATAGAGAGGAAAAAAGATGCTGAGCTCTGGGTTGCTCTGTTCCTCATTGAACCAAGAAAATTCAGGTCCCCAACATGAGGTCACAGGTCTTAAATCAGGGAGGTCCCCTTTGCACCAGAGAAAGCTACTGATCAAAATAGGGAAATTGGATCGGCTGGGTGGGGTCTCCATTTACCATGTTCTAGACGACTTGAACCATCTGGTGATCCAGAGCTTTTTCACTGGCTACCTGACTCCAATGGAGGGCCAATGTATCTCAGAGAAGACCTGGTGTTTCCTAGATGAGGAGTACACACCATATCTATACCTGTCTGAGAAGCCCTCCTTTGGTTGTGATTTGTTCAGCCAGCCTTCACTGTGCAATAACTCCTTACCACCAGAGGAAGGGAAATGAGGAAGTAGTATACTGTCCTGTGGGTAGAAGCAGTGTTAGTGCCAGTGGGCTTGGGATTACTCATTCCTCCTTTAATTTTAGATTTGCTTCTCTAACCAATGGGACTGACAGAAACACACAGAGAGACATGAAGACAGGCAACAGTAGAGATAGCCAGAGGTAGCCACCTCATAGACTTAAATCAGGCAGTCCACTGATATCTCACTTGGATCCTGAACACCAGAATTGGTGTCATGTCCATTCTTTACTAAGAGTCCTGTTTAGAAGGCACCATAAACAGACATACTTTCAAATGCAACAGGTTCTGATGACTTACTGTAATTTTGTTTTATGGTGGAGGTGCAAGGAGCCCCTGTGATGAAATGGCCAGAGAAGTTGTGCAACCCTGAAACATCTCAGGGTGTGATTCCCCCCAAATTTATTTGATTTCTACCTGTTTTAGATACAGAGGAAATCTAAGATTCTCCAGTACCCCAGTATTATGTCAGTCTCTGGGGTTCTTTTTTCTTATTATTATTTTCTTTATTTACATTTCAAATGCTATCCCTAAAGTTCCCTATACCCCCCCACCCACTCCCCTGCTCCCCTACCCACCCACTCTCACTACTTGGCCCTGGCCTTCCTTTGTGCTGGGTCATATAAAGTTTGCAAGACCAAGGGCCTCTCTTCTCAGTGATGGCCAATTAGGGCATCTTCTGCTACATATGCAGCTAGAGACACAAGCTCAGGGGGTACTGGTT
>NC_034594.1:88907482-88912251 GCF_900095145.1 Mus pahari
TTGATTTTTGACAAGGGAGCTAAAACCATCCAGTGAAAAAAAGACTGCATTTTCAACTAATGGTGCTGGCACAACTGACAGCTATCATGTAGAAGAATGAGAATTGATCCATTCTTATCTCCTTGTACAAAGCTCAAGTCTAAGTGGATCAAAGACCTCCACATAAAACCAAAGTCTCTGGGGTTCTTAATGTTGTCTCCAGAACACTGTGAAGGGATCCCAAAAGAGACCGATTAATCATATTCTGAAAGCTTTAAAAATAGTATTTATTGCTCGCCTGTAGCTCATGGCAGAACTTGCCCAAATCAGTCATCCCAAAGCCTTTGAACCTTTTGTCTTTTATAAAAACAAGAACCTGTTTATCACACTTTAGGTAGCAAGACGCAGAAATACAGATGCAAAAATCAACAAAAAAAGTTAGCACATTGAGGGACTTTACTGGAAATATTGTCCAGGTCTTTGATGAATCTTGTCTTTGTTCTCATTTTGGTAGTTGCTGGGGTTTATCTGGTACATTTAAATTCATAATGTGGTTCATTTAAAGTCACATGTCATCACTTGTGCTAAGGTCTGTGATTTGTTACACATACTCTGCCTCTTCTCTGCAACATGCTAACAAGTATTTTATAGTTAAGATAAGGTTTGCCATGATTATTATTGCCAAAGTATCAGGATGTAAAATCACTTGGAAACAACCCTCTGGCATATCTGAAGAATTATCATATTAAGGTAACTGACATATAAAGACCTGCCTCAGCTGTGGAAGACTCCATTCTACTGTCTGGCATCCTAAAGTGAATGAGAAGGAGAAAGTGAGCTGAGCACCAGCATTTCGTTCTGCTTCCTGATTCTGGATGCAAAATGAATGACTTCTTCATGTCCTTGTTGACATGCCTTCTACACCAGAATATGTTGAGCCCTCAACTTGTGAGTCAAAATAAAACCTTTGTCCCTTTTAAGTTTTTTTTTTTGTCCAGCATTTTGTCACAACAATGAGACATACAACCAATACAAAAAGACAGCAAAAGAAGTGAGAAGATCTGTAGGAAAGTGCTCTGAAAAGGAATGATAATGTTTATTTCTTCCTCTCTAAGTCCTTTGAGATTATATGTTCCACTATGACCTATTTCTTCTAGGCATAAAATGCTTTTACCATTACCATCTCAGAGTACAGACTACCTTGTCCTAGTAGCTATGGTAACTAATGAGCAGAGCAACACAGTGATAGCCAGATCTATGATAAGTGCAATGGGACTATTGACAGATAGTCCACACTAGATGACACAGTGGGAAGTCCACCAGACTTTCACCTAGATGTCCAGCCATTACTCCCTCTTGCCTTAGCTCACATTCAGATGATATGAAGAGATACTAGCATACATAGAATGTGGAAGGTTAATTGAATGTGGAACTCCATGATGTGGCTTCCATGAGATCCTCTAAATAAACTAAGACATTTTTGGTAATTTGTTGGGTCCTCCCTCTAAGCAGTGTTGTGCCTCTTGCAGGCATGCTGGGGGTCGCTCCCCAGATCACCCGGAGTGCAGCAGATCAGGAGTGCAGCAGATCAGCCAGAACACAGTGTCCTCGGACCGCCCACTGTCACCGCCCACCATCACCTGGACTGCCCATCATCGCGAGAACCACCATGGCAACTAGAGGACTCAGGGGCATGCTGGGAACTCTTCCTTGTACTTAAGCTAGTCCGAACAATAAAGATTTGGGCCTTGATCAGAAGTTTTGCCAAGGCTTCATGTTTCTTTTCGCAGCCCTGTTCCTTTGCAGGAGTTCCCGTTCTCCAGTTCGGATCCAGGCTACAGTGTTTCTGCAGGCAGAACCACACAGTAATTTAGTTGTTTTAGGGTCCTATAAGTAACCTCGTACTCTTGCTCTTTATTAGAAAGCCCAGTAACATCACTGGTTTGACAGATTAGACTGTGGTGGAATCATACTTTCTTCTTTCATTTGGTACAGTATCTGCATGAATAGACATTTCTTGGTATCTCCTCTGGATAAGTCAATACAAATATATAGAAGACCATTTTCTTTTCTGTTCATTTTGGTGTGTGTCTGAATGTGTCTGTGCTAGTTCATGTTTCATGCATGCACAGGTCAAAGAAGGGCATCAATATCTACCATATCTTGGTGTAAGGTTTCATTCATCTTTAAGATCCTTTTGGTTTGGCTATTCTGGAAGCCAGCAAGTCCTTACAGTGTTCTTTTCAAAGTGTAGTTATTACAGAAAAATAATCTACAAGGATCCTACCTATATTACCCAGTTAGAACTATACATCCAAGTGGACTCAGAAATAGGGCTCAATGCTGCAACACCATGTAAAGATATTCGGTGTACCTTGGCTGTGAAGCACTGACATTTAGAGAGTGTAAACCACAGTGATCTGTCCATGGGTCATATCATCAAACTGTGTTGAGGTTTATGAACACAGTATACTCTGAAAACCCACAGATAATAGACCAAATGGCTTGGGCACAGGGAGGTTTTCATCAGAATACTGGAAGCAGGAAGCAGGCAGTATATACACAATTGTAATTATAGAGAATGGGACTCCTTATTTACACTTTACTTTGCTCATATCTTTAATGAGTTCCCAGTAATGGCCCATGTGAATTGAAAAGGCCTTAACTATTTTCTACACCCTGCCATTCTTATGAGCCAATTACAAGGTGCCTCTCTCAATGCTGATTGCTGCAAACTCCAGGCTATTTATGTGGAGCAGGTGTCTTGCCAATAATAATGATCATCTAATTTCCCACAGATAAGGAGGGGGAATTTTAAAAGACAATGAAAGGACAACTCTGTGCGCTCCAAGTGAAACAGCTGGTATGTAGTAACCTCTCATTTGCCTGTAATGTGAATGCTACACCTTCACCCATGCAACTGTTTCTCTTCTTCTTGTACTATTATTACATTTCAGAGACTGTGTAAGCAAATGAAAATAGTAGTTAAATGCACTTATAATGCAACCATAAGGATCAGAGTTCCCAAGCCCATGTAATAAGCCAAATAAACTAAAGAACCACAAATAGTAATGGCTTTTAAAATATGCTTCCCTCACAATCAAAAAATATCTATTATTAACTGGTTCACAACTGTGTGGTGGTTTGAATGTGATGTCCTCCATAATTTCAAGCATTTGAGAATTTGGTCTATTAGGATGTGATACTGTTTGGGGAATCTTAGCGCATATGGTCTAAGCTGAAGAAGCAAGTCACTAGGAGTTGGTGTTAACATTTCCATTGTTCCCTCTCTGCTGTCTGCAGTTTGAGATATTGGTTCTCAAGCAGCCTTGTTCTACCCATGGTCCAACTGACTGTAATGGACTCTTATTCCTCTAGAAGTGTAACCAACAATAAAATCCTTCTAAAAATTGCCTTTGCTGAGGTATTTTTATCAAAGAAAGAGAAAAGTAACTAAGGCAATCTTGTTCTCTCTTCTCCTCTCTCTCTCTCTCTCTCTCTCTCTCTCTCTCTCTCTCTCTCTCTCTCTCTCTCTCTCTCTCTCTCTCTCTCTCTCTCTCTCTCTCTCTTGGTGCAGGTATGTGCATGTACTCTATAGGTGCATATGCATAAGTGTCTGTATGTGGAGGTCAAATGTTAACCTTGGAAATCACTCATCTATTGTCTACCTTGGGTTCTTTGAGACAGGGGCTTTAATTGCCTTGAATATTTAGTCAGCAAGATCCAAGGATCCAGCAGATTTCATCTCCTCAGTGTTGGAATTCAGAGGATATGTCACCACATCTGGCTTTTATTATGTGGGATTTAGGGATTAAACTCAAGCCCTTATACTTAGATGAGATATTCTCTTATGACACATGAAAGATTTTCCTTTCCTGTATTCTTCTTTGATATTAACAATTTTCTATCTAGGAGCCTGTCTTAATTACTTAGAAAAGAAGATGAAGGAACACCATGTTAAAAACAGCTTATAGAAGAGAATTTATATGGGATAATATTTCTAAAGGGATAAGCCCAACTGGTGGTGAAGAGTACCAGCAAGTGGGATGCTGAGAGGTCTCAACTGTCACCATCAAGCAGAGAGAGAATGGAAAGAAGCTTCAGTCTTTATACCCCTATAGGGACATTTCCCATTTATATCACCACAGAAGTATTTCTTCTTAGAATCCCATTTAATAATGTAGCTGTGTGATGATGCTATAATGTTTAGGTAATACAGAAACATGAGTTGTTCTATATAAAGCCAAAACTCCTAAAGACATATGTGTGTGTGCCCTAAAGCTATGACAAAACACCATTAGTGAATTTTAATAGGTGCCATAAATCCTGCCTGGTTTGCTTTCTGCACAGAGCGGGTGATATTCTATTGGAACATCTGCATTTGTGTATTTCAGGATTGTTGTTGTTGTTGTATAGTATTACCGGGATGGTGGCCCTGGTAGTTAATCTTAGGTATGTTTAAGTTGGGGTTGCACATACGTCTTGAGGAGCTTGTGGAGACCCTCCTTCCTGGCCAGTATTCTCTTAAGTATTGACATGAATGGAACTATGCGTGTTGTGGACCAGTGGGAGGGGTCCTGGCAGGTGGTCCATGCTAGAGTCCCCTGCAACAGGGAGTTATTAGTCACTGATACAAATCACCTCTTGAGTTTCCATTCATTGTTTACTACCAAGAGCACAATACAGAGTCAAAATTATCACAATGTTAACTAAGGGGTGGTAGTGGAGAGGGTTCCTGAGAAAACTCTTGGGATTCATATATATATATATATATATATATATATATATAT
>NC_034594.1:88912337-88933915 GCF_900095145.1 Mus pahari
AATATGTTCTTACTTGGTGCTCTGGGGAACAGAGAGAACATCCAATTATCATAACTTAGATGACAGTTACCTGTCATATAGGCGCTTGGTGGGTACTCTGGAATGTCATCCAGGGCTATTAATCACAGAGACATCTCTCTAGATGATACATTAAAAAAAGTTAATTTCCAGTAATAAATACCTTAACACCAAAAAAATTTTGACAAAACCAACAACAGAGTTAGTATGATTTCTTGATGGCTAAACCCTTCAACAATTTCTGTTCCCAAGCTGAGAGCAATAGTGTAGGAGCCTCTCTCTGGAAGCCTCTTCTCTCCTTGACTATGGTTATTTATATTTCTTCTTAAGTTACAAAATCCATTTTTTCTTTTTTTTACCATTTTGTCTCAAGAACAGACCTCAGCAAATTGATCTACCACCCATCAATGTGAGGCTTTTAAGAGGATTGTCTTACTCTTTAGTCTTTTAGCATGAAATTCAAGGAGAAGATGGTGCTGCCAGATTATTCCCATGCGGCTAGTGTTTAGAAGAATATTTGACCCAGCAAATGTTTTTCCTTAAGTAGTGATTACTTGTAACAGTAAAACAGTGATGGGCACTGACTGTTGAGAAGGGGCCAGGTTCCTCCTGAGGGCTTTACAATCATTGGTTCGACAACTATTATCAGAGTTTTTATGGTATGAGCTTGTAATCTGCCAGTTTAGAAATGCCAAGCTCAGCCATCTATCTTGTATACAGCAAGAACATAAATTAACAGAAATAAAATAGAAGACATTTATTCAAACATGGTCACATTGAAACTGGAAACAGAGTTGTGAGGATCCTGAAATGATATTTAGGGCTAAAAAAATACAAGAAATGTGCAACATCACATACAAAATAAAGGTGGCTGATAGCTTGTCAGAACTGCTTTGAATTTCTTTCCAAGAGAGGAGCTCTACTTGGTTGTCACTGGGCATTTCCTTTTGCAAGTAGGAGAACCCTCGGAGGAATTCTAGTTTCTTAGTGTCTGTTGTTGCAATATTCTGATAGCCAAAGGGGGGGGGGGATAAAAATGTATTTTTTTAAAGTAGCTATACTTCTGCAGAGAGTTATTCAATCAACAGGGCAACACTTTGACTTAATTATTATTTTTTTTTTTTTTTTTGAGAGACAGGGTTTCTCTGTATAACCTTGCCTGTCCTGGAACTCATTCTGTAGACCAGGTTGGCCGCAAACTCAGAAATCCGCCTGCCTCTGCCTCCCAAGTGCTGGAGTTAAAGGCATGCACCACCACTTCCCGGCTGACTCAAATATTTTTATTGTTTCCATTTTATTGTTTTTGTTTCTACCTTTTCTTGAGGGAGTGTATTGCTTGCAATACTCTGACCTCAGGCTTTCTGCTCCTGGCATTACAGTGAACCATTCTCCCTGGTTTGTTCTTTCTTTTAGTATTCTGATAAAGGTAACTACAACTCAGAATCACACAGGTATTCATGGTAAACAATGACCCCAATCAGATTCATCTCAGTTTATGTAAAGTGACAATCCAAAGTCCCTTTCAGATCTGCACACAACTCCGTATGAGGAGGTCAAAAAAAGTTATTGCGAGTTTTCCTTCCAGACTTTGGACTTGATAAAGATGGATTTTCTCATTGAGAAAGAGAAAAAACATAGTCAAGAAAAGTGAAAAAAAATACCATATACCACCCATAATTCTGCTGTATGACTGGGTTTTAATATTCTTTCTTTGTTTTGTGTATTTGGTAATTTGACTATAATGTAACAGGAGGAATTTCTTTTCTGGTCCAGTCTATTTGGAGTTCTATAGGCTTCTTGTTTTTACCTGCATCTCTTTCTTTAGGTTAGGGAAGTTTTTGTCTATATTGTTGAAGATATTTACTGGCTCTTTAAGTTGGGAATCTTCACTCTCTTCTATAACTATTATCTTTAGGTTTGGTCTTCTCATTGTGTCCTGGATTTCCTGGATGTTTTGGGTTAGGAGCTTTTTGCGTTTTGGATTTCCTTTAACTGTTGTGTCAATGTTTTCTATATTATCTTCTGCACGTGATATTTTCTCTTCTATCTCTTGTATTCTGTTGCTTACATCTATGACTCCTGATCTCTTTCCTAGGTTTTCTATCACAATGGTTGTCTCCCTTTGTGATTTCTTTATTGTTTCTATTTACATTTTTAGATCCTGGATAGTTTTGTTGAGTTCCTTCACCACTTTGCTTCTGTTTTCCTGTAATTCTTTAATGTTTTCTCTTTAAGTGCTTCTAGCTGTTTACCTGTTTTCTCTTATATTTCTTTAAGGGAGATATTTATGTCTTTCTTAAAGTCCTCTATCATCATCATTTCAAATACAAAACTTTCTTTTCTTGTGTTTTGGGATAACCAGGGCTGGCTATGGTGGGAGAACTTGGTTCTGATGATGCCAAGTGCTTTGGCTTCTGTAGCTTATGTTCTTCCACTTGACTTTCCACATCTGGTTATCTCTAGTGTTAGCTGATATTGCTTTCTCTGACTGTTGCTTGTCCCTGCTGCAAGCCTCTGTGTCAGTGCTCTTGGTAGACCAGTTCTTTCCAAGAGGAATTTAGGTATGGATAGCTGTGTTTCAGGGTCATCTCTGGGGTATAGACAGAAGCCAGAAGGATCCTCTCCCCAGCTGTTCCTTGGTTCCTATGTCACGAGGACTCTGGAAGGGTCTCTCTTGGGCCAGTAATTTGAAGAGAAGTGGTGGTCTTACCTGTGCTCACAGGTGTGTTGGCACCCCTGGGAGACCAGCTCTCTCCTGGAGATATTTGTGTATGTAGCTTTGTGGCATAGGATCTGCTCTGTTCCAGGCCAATCCTTGGTTTCTGTGTCCTGAGGGTTCTGGGAGGATTCCCCTGAGCAACAGTGGTGGTTGTTTTACCTATGCTCACAGGCTTGTGTATTCCTGAGAGGCTAGCTCTTTCCAGGCACTATTTGGGTATGGAGTTCTTTGGCACAGGGTACAGATGGAAACTGGAAGGCATGACTGGGTTTTGACAAAACCAGACTGCAGTGTTATTATGAATGGGTTGAGAGCCCATTTTCCTTTACCATGGAAGGATTTCCTCAATGAGAGATATGCTGTTACAACCTTTTAAGTTATTTATCCAATAACTGCTCCTATGGTCATGTTACTGCACAAGATATAAGGTCTCTTACTGCACAAAGAGTGTGTTGATGTGATTAGAATGGTTGGCTGACAAGCGTTGGGGTTCTACTGTTTATGCTTTCCTAAAGCTGGCATTGTAGGATTGTGCTGCCATGGCAGGCCTGTGCTGCTATGCTCATGTTCAGGGACTTTATGTGTGCTTTGGGGGTTTTCCTCACATTTTTTACTCCAAGTGCTTTACCAATGAACCCCTGACCTACTCTGTCATGTGCCCTTTGTTAGGACACAGATTTGACTCTCTTTGATTGCCATAGAGAGCTCTGTAGACAGCTATAATTTTGCATATTAAATTTAATAAACAGTACTGATTTTCTCTGGTCCTGGTCCTTATTTATGAAGGCAGATAAATGCCTCTCTCACAGGGTTACAGTAAATGTCAGTTAGCACATTGGCTAGCCATAATAAGGGCTCAGTAAATATTAGCTGATATTAATAATGAATTCATTTTAGATGACTGGCATAATTAGCATATCAAACACTTACCAGCACATCATATGCTGCTTCTTTAGCTGAAATTACATTTTTTTCTAGGCAAATTTTACTCCTAAGATGTTTAATCATTTTATTCTCTGAAGTGAATAAATAGTGCTCCATTGATTTTATTTACTCTGTAAGGTGAGCACAGTAAGTTGTTTTGTCCAGAGACAGAGTCATTGATTTTATCTACCTGGATTGTCAATAAGTGAAGAAAATTGCAATAGACAAAATAAACTGCAGGTTGAAGGTCTCCTGTTTACTCATGGCTAAAGTATTGTTTTAATTTGTCAGTACCCCAGGATCCTTTATGTCAACAAAATAAGTTCATAGATAATAATGTACAGAAATATTTCAGAAACAAACTAACCAGCCATTATTGGTTCCCACTTTTTAATGTTCTTTCTCTCCAGGATGACATCTATGACATCTAAGCAGTAAGAGAGATAATTTCCCTCCCTCCCCCTCTCTTTCCCTCCCTCTCTGAGACAAAGATTCATGTATCTTGGTCTATTCTTGCCCACTATGTGGCTGCCAACCGCTTATCATCCTGCCTCTACTTTATGAGTGCAGTGTTGCAGATGTACAGAGCAAACTTGGTTCATGCTTTATGAAGTTTCAGAGATGGAGCTTTGCTTCTTGTGTGCTCCACTAAGCTGTATGTTGAGTCCTGGGAAGAAAGGAGGATTCTTGGAAAGGCATTTGAAGTGCCTCCTTTAAAGTTCGTCAGGAAGATTCAGCAGAATCAGCCTGCTAACAAAGTCCTCTGCCTGACCACTGCCTAGCTTGCTCTTTGGTTTCCTGGACAAGTGGTTTTAGTCTTTTCTTCACTTTCCATGTGTTGTTCCTCCTCCTGTGCAGAATAGTGCTAAGAAGTGTCCTCCTGATCCAGTTCCTTGGTTCCTCAAATAGATTCTAAAGCATTGATTCACAACCTTTCTATGACCCTTTAATACAGTTCTTCATGATGTTGTAGCCCGCAACCATAAAATTATTTTTGTTGTTATTTCATGACTGTGTTTTTACTACTGTTATGAATTATAATGAAATTTTTTTCCAGTGGTCTTAGGAGACCCCTGTAAAAGGTCATTTGGGACCCAAAGGGGTCACAACCCATAGGTCGAGAATCACTGTTATAGAGGAATTCAATAGAATCTTCCTCTATTTACAATGTCTGACTTTTCAATACATTGACACCTCAAAAGGCATAGTCTTACCTCTTTCTACAATAGAAACAATCAGTCATTATTTTTTCAGAGAGGGCTTACAAATATAAAAAGTGAATAGTTAGAAATGTATGAAAATCTAGCAGTCTAAATGGCTGCATTTACTTGGATTAGTGCTAGCAGGGATTAGCTGCAGGTGGTTAATAACTAACATGTCTAATAGAGTGTTCTAGGAATCAGTAGTGAGCAATGACCAGAATGGGTGCTTCTTTCACCAGGAGATGCATGATTGGAAAGGATAGAATGAAGAAAGGGTATGTCAAAATTTGTTTACTGAAAGTTTTATGTGGATTCACAATTGCTGTAGTAATTATTTCTGTTACATCATGACTATATGCTTCCCTAAAGCACCAACATATAACATCAAAACTATAGTGCCTCACACTTAAATTCTGAGAAAACTACTACTAAAAGCTACTGAGAAGGGGAATGTAGGGTTTTGTGTCCTGTGTCAACTCCACCACAGGGCATAGCCTCTTGGAGAAATGTGACACAGATTTGCCAAGCCGGTGCTGGACTGTAGGGAAACCCCCAGACACCACTCAGAGTGGGAAAGAACAGTCTGGGGCTCAGGAAAATGGGAGCTGGTTTGCAGGTCTGCAAGGCTGCAACGAGGCCAGTGCTATCTGATTCTCAAGATATTGGACATTCAGGATCTGCAGGGAGCTAGGGAAGAGCTCAAATGAGTTAGGGTCATGAGGGCTGTGTCTAACCCAGGACCAGGGGGTGAAGGGGAACTCAGGCTGGTCACATGGTGATTGTCCTTGACTTGTGAGGGGGTGGCAGTCTTGGTGGCAGTTGTGCCTGAGAGTGCACAGAGGCATTCTATAAGAGATCAGACAACAGATGTGTAGGCAAAAACTTTCTCCATGGCTCCCCATGGTGGATCCCTATGAAAAGAGTCAATCTGTGGTTCCAAATCATTTATTGCCATGGTGGAAAGAGGATATATAAAACATACCCCCTTTCTCAAGGTAGGCCTGAGATTAAATACCTTGTGCAGGGAGTAATGTCTGGGAAGGAAAGCTTATTGGTTATACCCCACAGGCCTCTATATACCTCATTAGTTTGGAGAGCTCTGTCTTGAGCCTATATGACTACAGGTCACATCTCTTTTACTATTGTCTTGGTCTGAGATGTTAAGGATGCCTCATCTACATGTTGAAAGACTTGGGGGCATTACTCTTATGTTATTGATGGCCACAAATCAATGGGGGGTGGGGGGTTGCTGCAGCTAGTGACAGGGGACTGCTGCCTGGGAGTAGGTGAAATTCCTACCATCTCTTCAGAACCTGAAGGCTTCAAAGCCTTTAGCTCAACCAAGGACCAGGCTACCTCTCATGGTCTCACTGTCCACTGCCCCACAAGGGAATATTTATCTGTTAGTTTCTTTTTTCACTACAATCCAATGTATTCTTGTGTGAATGTGTGTGAGTTATGTGTGTGTGTAAAAGAGTGTCTTTGCGTGAGTCTGTGAGTGATCGAGTGTATTGCTTTCATGTGAGCATGTGTGTGTCAATACATGCAGAGGCTAAAGCAGGATATAGTGAATCTTCCTCTATTGCTCTGTAGGCAATACCTTCAACACGTGATGTAGATTTTCTCGCTGATCTAGAAACTTATCTTTTTTCTAGGCTGCCTAGCATGGAACTCTGGGAATCTACTAGTCTCTACCTGCAGTGTTTAAGTTACTGGACTGAAGAGCCATCCCTGGATTTTTATTTGGGAGCTAGACCTTTGAACTCAGGTATCAACACTTGCACAGTAAGCACTCTTGCCCACTGAAACAAATATTTCTTGAAGCAAGTCAATCATCTCTAACTTTCCCTTTTGTCATTTCAACTTAATTAAGATCTGTCTTTCTTTTCCCTCCATACTTTCTAGCTTCCCTTTCTTAAGGTCCTTTTATATTTGCCATTCAGTTACAAGCCATAAAGCTGCCCCAGCCTTGTGGGCCACATTCCTTTTGCCATTTTTGAAATCAACAGAAAGGCAGTTGACAGAATAGTATCACATACTCTCTCATCCACTTTGAAAATTATAATATATTTTAAAGTCCTTTTCTCAATGGGACTACAAATATTCTCATAGAACATAATGTAGAGTTTTCGAGTCTTTGTAATTTCTTTATTAGTGGACTGTTGGTATGAGATTGTAGTAGATTGCATGAGAGATATCCCTTTTAAGGTTCTGTATTTGCATACTCAGTCCGTAAGTGCTGGTGCTGTTTGGGAAGGTTGTGGAACATGTAGGAGGTGGAGTCTTACCAGGGAAAACATATCACTGGGAACAGCCTTTGAAGTTTTACATCCCAGTACGACTTCCTGTCTCTTTCTGCGTTCTGAATATGAAAATGTGATCAGTCAGCTTACTGATCCCACCAAGCTTTCTCTGACTCTCAGATATACCAGGTGTATGGCCTCATATAGGAACACAATCCAAGATGTGAGTCATGTGAGATTTCTGGGTGTTTGTGAGAAAACTCAGTGAAAGACAAACAAGAGCCAGTGACCCCAGTTTCTTCAAAACACAGAATTGTTATGCTTCTACCAGGTGTAGCAAATGAGTTTACTTCAGCTTATTCACTGGTATTGTTATTTGTTTATGTGCCTGTGGTGGTTTGAATACAGTTGACCCATGGAGTGGCACTATTTGGAGGTGTGTCCTTCACCATGTCTACCTGAATGCAGCCATTCCTACCTTGATGATAATGCACTGAACCTCTCCACTTGTATGCCAGCCTCAATTAAATGTTGTCTTCATTAGAGTTGCCTTGGCTATGGTGTCTGATTGCAGCAGTAAAACCCTTGTTAAGATAGAAGTTGATGACAGGGATTGGGTTATAGGTGTGATAGGAATGGCCATGTTGTTATTTGGAGAAATGTGGATTTTAGGACTTTGGGTTTGTAAAGCAGTGGAATGCAATAAGTGAGGCTTAATGGGTCATCCCAGTAAGAATATGAAAGACTTTGTTGCTGAGATTGATTTGAACTGTGCAGAACTTGGCCAAAAGCTTTCAATGGAGAGCAATTATATTATGTGGCCAAGCAACTGTTTTTGCGGTATTTTGATGAAGAATGTGGTTGCTTTTTGCCCTTGTCTGAAGAGTCTACCTGAGGCTAAAGTAGAGAGATTTATGTTCATTTGCATTAACAAAGGAAGTTTTAAAAGAGCCCAGCAGATACATTGTTCTCTGGTTTAGTCTTATTAAGAACATTTTAATGAAAAAGAGCAAGCTGAGAAAGGAAAAATATAAAATGGTTGGTTCAAGTAATAAAGGTACACTGGCAAGTAAAGTAGAGCTGAATCCTAGATTCAAGGAGATAAATAGATTAAGTGGGATTTCCAGGGATATAAATTCTTGTCTCCCTCTGAACCTATGGTTTGGTTCTAGATAGTGGATAGGTTGTTGTTGGTGCCTCTTTCTGCCTCCCTACTATGTACAGAGTCCTCATCATGGCTTATGTAGGCACCTCCTACTGCATACATCCAATGATCCCCTAGGCAAGGAGGAATGGTTGCCACTTGATGGAGGATTCCTGCCTAGAACTGACATACTGAGTTGTGTCTCTTCCTTAATAATCTAGGTAGAAAGTACACATGCTTGGCTACTTGCCTTCCAGTGGCTGTAGTTATCCCAGAACTTGTGTCTGTTACTAGCTCCCAGTTTACTCTGCTCTGGCTGAATAGTTGATTTTTTTAGTATTGCTTATGGCTTTTCAGCAAGTGTGGGAATGGATTTCTGTGGAAGGTATTTAATTTTTTTCTTAATGTATATGAATGTGTGGTGTGCATATGTGTGAATGTGTGTTTTGCATGAGTGTGTATGTATGTCTTCTATGTGTGTGGGTACATGAATTCATGGATGCCTGGGGTAGACATTGTGCATTCCTGGATTGTTCTGCACCTTATTCACTGAGGAAAGGTCTCACAGTCAAACTCAGAGCTACTGCAGAACCAGTTGATCAAGCAAGCTGGCTTACTCCTGGTCTTTTATGTTGTCTAAGTGACAGGTAGGCTGGCATGCCCTCTCAGTCTTTCTCTAGGTGCAAGATGTCTGACCTCCAATCTTCAAGCTTGTATTGCAAGTGCCATATTCACTGAACCATCTTTCAGCTGAGGAGAGAGGTTTTGTGGGGAGGGAGAAGCCCAGGGAGGGGCCTCTGTGGCTTGACAGATTGAATGATAGCTGAGGTGATCAGGGCTTTGTCTTTGGGTACATAGTGACTGTGGCATCCAAATGGAAACATACCCCTCACAAGGGATGCTCATTTGGAGCTGCACATTGAGAGCACAAAGAGAACAAATATTCTGAAGACTGAGTGAAAATGTGCCTGTGACCTTAAAATTTACTCAATGATCCAGAAACTTCAACAGTAAAACCATTAATCACAACGTTGTCAGGGTGAAAGAGAAAGGAAGTGTGGGAATTCTCTTGGAACTAACTGCACAGAAGGCCTATTTCAAATCCAAACTACCTCGACCTCAGTGGATAATGTAATTGCTGTTTGCTCTGAGTCGTACAACAGAATGGTGGGTAGGGGTCTGAGCAGCTGAGATGAAATAGCCTATTTCTTTCTGGGTTAGTAGCCTGAGCTTCCTTACATGCTAACAACTCTTGTCCCATTATGTCAGAGAATCAAAAGTAAGACAGTAAAATAATGTTAAAATAGGGTGGGAGACCCAGTAACTCAGCCTTGGATTAAATGGCATTCTGGGAGGGGAAATAATGCCTCTTGAATCCTTTCTTCTCTCCTTCTTTCCTTCTTTCCTTCCTTCCTTCCTTTCTTCCTTCCTACTTTCCTCTTTTATTTCTGATTGTGCTGTATGTGTCATACATGTGCTTGTTCATATGTCACATGTTTATGGGAATGTGCATGTATATATGCCTATGGAATCTCTCAGCTGATACCAAATGTCTTCATTGATTACTCTGTACTTTATTTATTGAGTCAGGGTTTATTTGAACTCATAGTTCACCAATTTAAACTAGCTAAGCTAGGCCCCTTATCTTGGGATCCATGATGTCTTCCTTCAGAATGCCGTGATTATATTCAGGCTGCTATGCCAGCTCATTTTTTTTTTTTTAATGGATTCAGAGGAATCTTCTCTGTAGACTTCCATCCTCATGCTTGTGAGGTAAGCACTTGATTCATTAAAGCCATTTCCCCTGCAGTACCTCCTTGATTTTTGAATAGTACTTTGAATACTGAATTGATTTTTGCATGGCACCTTCCATATGCACCAGTGTATCTACACATGAGACTCAACATAAAATTATGGACTTACTTAAAGCATTATGAAAGAAAAAACCCAGAAAGTAAAAACAAAAAAGCAAAATAAAACAAACAATAAAAAAACCCCAAATCCTCTATTTAACAGTTCCCAAAGTGATGGCAATGTTTTGTCAAGGCATCCAAAGTCAGAACACCCCTGAATCCTTATATGTTTTACTTTTTTTCTCCCTCCCTCAACTATAAGCCCTCAGAATGCGGGACTCTTGTTTTGACTCTGCAGTCCCATAGATTTTGCAGAATTATGAAGTAATATTTTTGTAAATGGCCATATTCATCTCTCAGTTTTTATATCTACAGGTGCTCCTTGAGCTACAGTAGATTATGCCCCAAAGATCTCATCATAAGGTGAAAATACCAGAAGATCCATCTCATATAATTAACCTCTCAGCCATTAAAGGGTTGTGAGCAACATCCATTTTGAGACTTTCTTTTAATTAATCAAGCTTCTTTTATGACCATTTCATGCATGCATAAAATGAATACTGACTTTGTTTCCACTCTCTGAGCCCCCATCTGGCCATTGATGAGTGCCATCCTTACAAGTCCTTTTCCTGCATCCATGTGTTTTGTTTCTGTTTGTTTTGTAGCCCACAGAGTATAGAAGTTACTCTGTGTAACTGGCATTTGGAACTATTTACTGGAGCCTGGGGAGGTCACCAAGAGATATCCAATGAAAATGATAACTGCTTCTCTTTCAGAAAATACTGGAAGCCCTAGTATAATGGGAATAGGTGGGGCCCCATGTCTCCTCCTGTCCTTTGAAGTTTGAAGAATGAAAAGGTTGTTCTTGGCATATTTAGTTATTTATTTATTTGTGTGCGTGCGTGTGTGTGTGTGTGTGTGTGTGTGTGTGTGTGTGTGTGTGTATGTGTGTGTGTGTGTGTGAGATTCATGTGGAAGTGAGAGGAGAATTTGGGGTAGTCAATTTGTTCTTAGCACCATTTAGATCCTGAGGATTAAACCCAGATTGTCAGATTTGGAATTAGGCAACTTTACCCAATATGCATTTCAACAGTTCTTACTTGGAACAATTTTGTAGTATTGAATGTAAACTCATTGAGGAATTTGTCAAAACTATCATGACTTTGGGATGATTTGAGAGACACATTGGCTAGTATAGACTGGAGAAAACTTTCTTACCTACCCACACAACCATGCATCCATGTACACAAAGATCTGTACACACATAAATCAATCAATCAAATGATAGATAGATAGATAGATAGATAGATAGATAGATAGATAGATAGATAGATAGAGAAATAGATTAAAACTTCATACAAACAAAATAGAACCCACACAATACCCATCCACACAGAATAGAGGCTAAATCAAAAATTACATAGCCCTGAAGCTGAAAGAGCACAACTGATTCCCTAAACAATTTGGACTTCAATATTCTGAATGATTTCTGGGCTTTATGTTTGTCCCTGACTATTACTACAAAGGTTTTCTGTCTGACTTTTTCATTACTACTCTATTTGTGAATCTCAGATTCAATATTTGAAGGGTCCATTTTCCCTATATATCAAACTTTTCTAACAGAGAAATAGAGATATATTTGACGGCAGAGCGAGAAATGGAATGTGGTAACCTACTAAGTTGATGAAGGAAACACAAATGGGTAAGAGTTGAGTTACTTTAATAATTTTGTGGGGTTCACAAAATAATGGCAGTTTGTTTTCTAACTTTTTTTTAGGTGCTAGGCTTAGTATTTTCCTGAGATACATTATTAAAATTATGGCCTTTTACTGTCTAAACATTAATGTTTTCTTCTGAGCCTGCAAAGAGAAATACCAATTAATTTTGAGAGAAGACATGGTGGTGGACAACTGTGTCCCAGAACATGCAGAACAGAGATATGAGGCCCATAAATTCAAGGTCATTCTGAGTGACACAGAGGAATATTTCTAAGAAAATCATGAAACAAAACCAAGAAGCAAAATAAATTTTGTAGACAGCATGACTTTGAGCCCTTAGTGTTAGGCATCTTAATACTTCTTTTTCAAATTGTTTATTTGCAAAGCAGCATAAAGACAGACTCATGATGATTGGTTGTTTTCCTTCCTTCTTTTGTGTGAATGATATATATATATATTTTTTTTATATATATATATTTTTTTTTTTCCTGTGAGTCTGTATATGTGAATGTAGATAGAGACTGTTCACATAACTGTTCGAGACAGGGTCTCTATCTGAACCTCCAGCAACCCTCTGGGCTTCCCTTATTTCTATCATCTCAAGGCTGGGATTGCATGTAGGCACATGACTCTGAACCAGCCATTTTCTATGGGTTCATGACTTTCAATTAGAGGTACTTATGCTTGGTGACCAAGCCATCGTCAAGTCCTTCACAACCATTTTTTCAAAAAATATTTTTATTTTTAAATTATGTGTATCCCTGAGTGCAATTTCTCCCAGAGACCAGATGATGGCAATGGATCTTCTGAAGTTGGCATTACCTATGGTTATAAACTGACCCACATGGGTGCCTGCAAACAAGGTAATTTCCTCTTTAAGAGCAGCAGTTTCTCTTTACTAATTAGCCATTTTTCCAGCTTCAGGAATTTAATTTTGAGTGCTACAGGATCTCAGAAATATACTCTGATCATTGGATTCTAGAAAAAAGGAGACCATGTATAAGTGACAACATGAAATTATTCCTGCTCCTGTAACAGAGCCAGTAGGACATGGGTCTCCATGAGAGTTGATGTATGCTGTGGATGTAAGGCTTGCTTTTGTAATGGTGTACATTTTTTTAAAAATATTATTTATTTTTGTTTATATGCGTACACTGTAGCTGACCTCAGACACACCAGAAGAGGGCATTGAATCCCCTTACAGATGGTTGTGAGCCACCACGTGCTTCCTAGGAATTGAACTCAGGACCTCTGGAAGAGCAGTCAGTGCTCTTAACTGCTGAGCCATCTCACCAGCCCCCAGTGTAAACATTTTTAAGTTCCTTCTTTGAAGGATGCCCTTTTTGTCAAGGGTACTGACTGCATGATAATCAGAGACAGCCTGAGTCTAGGAGGCAAGGGTGTGGCTAACTCTCAGTAAATGTTAGAATGCTGTGACCTTTAGGACTATGGGAAAGAATACTGAAAACATGAGCACAAAAATATATAATTTCTCAACTATGTCAAATATAAGGATGCAATATGAATTATATGAAGGCCTTTATGCACCAAAAAAAGAAAATCAGAGACAACTGTACTATGAAACAGCTTATTAGAAATATTTAAAGATAGGTTGATATAAAGGCAGTAGACTCCCGAGTTCAAGATCACACTGGCACAGAGTGAATGTAGTTCCAAGAATGGTCAGAATGGTGACTGCAGGGAAATGTCCAACCCAGCTAAGTTTACAAGGGCTGAAAGATATCTGAATTCTTTGGAAATGTTTAAAAATTGGGAGAAATTGTCTTTGATGTACTTGTCCTAGTAGTCAAGAGGCTAAGGTCATGAAATACAGATTTGTGGGATGGGCAAGAGGGAACCTGAAATAAGCTGCATGGACATGAAAAAATAATCAGGCTTTTGGTCTTCATGAGATGAGATAGCAGCAAATGATATCAGTAGTTCAGAATTTTCTCTAGAGAGAGCTGAGCTATCTGCAGATCTCAGGAGAGTGAATACAGCTTTTAGAGAATATTTTTAAAACAGGACTTCTTATATAGTTGGAAAAATCCAAGGACAGAACACAATTATTCCAGAATTTTTCACATCTCTTTTTTTTTTTTTTTTTTTTTTAGTTTTTTTCTAACAGGATTTCTGACCTTGGTCAGCACTCTGACCATGTTTTGCACATTTGCTTTAGTTTTTGCTAACAGGATTTCTGACCTTGGTCAGTACTCTGACCATGTTTTGCACATTTGCTTGCTTGGCATGGATTGGTCTCTAGACTGCTATAGACATTTGTCACTCTCGAAACACAAACCTTGGTAGGAAATCCGAAGGATAATTTTCAGAGCAAATACAGTTTGTTTAGGATGTTTTCTAGCAGCCTTCCAGAGAAGGCTATCTCAAGAGTGAGCACAACACTTATAGAATGTTTTCTGGCTTTCTGATTTTGATCAGAAAATTCAAGAATTGTTTTCTAGAATTTTTATAACAGGATTTTTGACTTGGTCAAGAAAATCCAATCTATTTTTATAGTAGCTTTTCTAACTTTGGTCAGAAAACACTTAGGTTATCTAGAGAGCTTTTAGAAGTTATACAAACAGAAGAGACTAAACCAGAGAGTTCTGTCTCAAGAGAAATCTGTCTCTAGCAGAAAGATATCTGGAGCAGTCTATAGAGACAAAAGCTATGTATAGAGAGCTGCCTAGGGAACCACCTTGAGCAGAATATAGGCTTATTATATACACAATTTGACTATTAGTTATTTGTTTTAGCACTCCCAAATATCCCTTCCCTTAGAAACCTTAACCTAGCCATGTCTGGTCCTTAACACCACGGTATGGTTGAAGATGCAGAGGGCAGATGTAAAAGTTAGGAAGGTGTCAGGGAGCCAGAGTCTAGCATCCATCTTTTAGATTTTGGATACTGATGTTTACTCAGAGTAGGGAGTGAAGAGGTGTCTAAAACATATGTAAAAGTCAGGGCCAGTCAGGAATAAGGACTTCTCAGAAGAGGTATACATACTGGGCCACAAGGCTTGTGATGTCACCATCTGAAATAAAGCATGAGTGGAAAGAGGCAGGTTGAAAGATTGTTGAACAGTGTGAAGAGAAACCAAATGGAACAGATCATCAGGGCATGACATGTGGCAAGTCTTTTTTACTATCCCACAAAATAGGATGCATCTCTGATAGCTAGGTGATTCTCACAGGATTTAATTGTTTTTCTTTGTTTTGCCAATTTGTGTGCCTAGCACAGACTATGTTCCAGATTGTTACAGTCATTTGTCATTCCCGGAAACACAAAATGTCAGTACTTTTAGCTCATCAGTACCCTGAGTGTTTCTGAGTTCATGGGGTTTGTAAGGTGACAAGTTAGAAGTTCTGCACTTACATGTCTTTAGATCCCCTCCACAGTCAATTAAATTTATTTATTGTCAGACCTCTGCAAGCCCCTACTTTGTTTTTCTATATATGAATTCTTAAAAATGGAGATTTTGAAGGTAGTATTCCACTGATATATATGGATTATTTTTTTTGTGGGAACACGCACGAACACATGAAGAGCAGGGTATACCATTCAGTTTTGGCTCAGAAACACTGTCCTCTTCCTTTAAGACAGGCACTTGTATTGACCTGTAACTCACCAACTAGGCTACACAGGCTGTTCAGAGAGCCCAAGAGATCTTCCCATCTCTGCTGCCCAGTGTTGGCATTGCAAGTGTGCACTATCTTGCATGACAATTTTGAATAGTATCTGGGGCTCATGCTTGCATAGCAAGTACTTTAGTGACTGAATTGTGTCCTTAGCTTTTCAATTGAACTATGTTAAGGAAACTTGATAAAAACACAACCTTTCATGGTGACTACGTATAACAATTTTCTTTTTTTTTTTTTTTTTTTACTAAAATTACTCCAGGAGAACCGATTTAAGTACTCTAAATACAGGCATATGCACACATGGTAAGTGTGTGGGGATATGCTAATTTGATTACACCAAGCAATAAAGTTATAACTATATCAGACAGTCCCAACATATGCCTTGACTACATGCTTTACTTACTGTGGGTGATGGAATACTTGGACTTCTGCATGCAGTTCATTGCTTTAGCAATAATATGCAGCCATATGGTACCAGAATATATGTTGTTTTAATTTATTATCTGTTTGTCAATAAAACTGGATGAAGGGGAATACTTACTTTATAAATATTTTCCATAACTATTTTAAAGAACTCAGGATGAAATAGATATGAGTTAATACATATTCACAAATCTCTGAACGTGAGAAGGGTATAATGTTAGACCTAATTAGTTCAGCTATTCTGGGAAATGTGACAGGAACTAAGTGAACACAGTTTGGTGTGCTGTATGCTCTGTGACCCTTTAGTAGACCCTTCATGTCTCACCTTGGTACTGGAGTCCTTAGGATTAGAGGCTTGACCTGGCAATCCTAATAAGCCAGGTTTAGCTACCACTTTGCAATATGTCCGTTAAACAGACAAGAGTGAAAAGTGGAGATGGGAGGTTTGTAATATGTTCATGTTGTAAAGAGAAACAAAGACTCCCAATGACCCTTTGTCCTTGTTTCATTTATCTTCCTGTGATAATATATTCTTCCCAATGCCACCTTAGGAGATGAAAGGTTTTCTTCATCTTACACTTCTAGGCCAGTCTACATTATGGGGAAGTCAAGGCAGCAACACAAGTCACCTCACATCTGAAGTCACAAGCAGATAGAGGTGCTAGCAGTAGTGCTGCTTGTTGCTCTCAGCTTGCATTTTGGTTTTTTGTGTCTACTATTCAGAACCTAAAATCAGGCAACATAATGCCACATTCATGGTATGCCTTCCAACCTCAGTTAACTGTCAAGACAATCCTCCAGAGGCATGCCCACAATCCAACCTGATTTAAGGAGTTCCTCAGTTGAAATTCTCTTCCCAGACAATTCTAGATATGGTAAATTGGCATTTAACACTTCTCCCCTTCTTGTAAGTCTATTTTCATGGTGTTAACCCAACGTATGGGTTTAAACATCAGGGCAGCAGTATGTATAACTAGGCAGTCCTTGTCAAGGACAGCACAGGATTCTCAGACAGAGCAAACAGAGCCCTATACACACTTCATGTGTTATTAATCTCCATTCATCTCCAATACCTGCACAGGGAAAATTTTTCTCTACTGGAAAGAAATAACTCAGTGATCAGGGATATAATCAGGGCTCTTGCTCCAGAACGTTACCTGCCACTTTCCTCTATTTACTTTTAAGATTAATCCGAGTCTTTACTGGATATTTGTCAATAATCAACAAGTGTTTCCAATACACGCCATTTGCATATCAAATGTATCCAAGAAAATAAGAAATATTTCCACAGGAATTAGCAGACATGAACACCAGGATCCAAGAAAAGTGCTGTCAATACTCCCAACTATCCATCTCTTATAAACAGGACAGAATGCAGTCCAGCCCACCATGCTCAGAGAAAGGAAGTGTAACAAAAGCACTTTTTGTTACATTTTTTGTTTGTTGTTTTTTATTATTATTATAATTATTGTTATTTCATTTATGTGGGTTAAAAGGTGGCCTGTGTCTGATCCACCACAGGGCTACGGCCTCTTGTGGAGGTGGGTAGCAGGAAGTTTTGACAGCGCTTACCCAAATCAGCCTGGGTAGGCAGCAGGCTATGTGAAGCCATTGGACATTACTCTGGGGTGGGGAAGCACAGTCTGAATTCTTGGGGACTGCTGGAGCTGACTCAGGGATCCCCAGGCCTATGCAGAAGCCAGAGCAGTCAGGTTCTCAGAATCTTGGGCACCCAGACACTGCTGGGACCCACAGAAGAACTGAGAACAGAGTGGGGGCCCAGTAGCTGGATCTTGCCCAGGCCGAAGGGAAAAAGAGGGGAGCTCTGGCTGGGTCCCACAGGGAGTAGAGTCCTATGCTTGATCAGCTGGAGGCTTGACTAGGTGGAGGCTGGGGCTGGGAGCAGTGAGAGGCTTTCTGCAGGAGACTAGGCAGCTGGCCCTTTAGATGAAGGCCTGCTCCGTTGGTCCCTATAGTGGATCCAGATGAAAATAGACAGTCCATGGTTTTAAAGCATTTATTGTCATGGTGGAGAATGGTGATGAGTAACACTGTACGCCGCTTTCTCAGGGCAGGTTTGGGGTTAAATCCTTTTTGCAGGAAGGAGTGTCTGGGAAGGGGATTTTATTGGCTAAGGTATTTTATGTCTTTAGGTACATCATTAAAATGGAGATCTGTCTTGTGGCTATGTGATCTGTGGTAACATCTTTTACCTGTGGAGGGGCTTGGGGCATTGCCTTTACGTGACTGATGGCCACAAACATCCCATTCATTGTATATCTCATGCTATTCTTCTTCTGAGCAGTGTCCTGTATAAGCGAAGCCAGAACAGTTTGGCCAAGAGTTGTAAAGCTGTGAGATGGAGTGGTAGGATAGCCCAGCTGGTGAATGTTTGCTTTGCACAGGTAGGGACAACAGCTTGATTATCAAAACCCACTTTTTAAAAGTCAAGGGTTATGCGTGCTTTTCATTCTTATGTTGGAGAAGTGAATTTCAGGGCATCCTTAGGACTCTATGTCCAACAGCCTAGCCTATTTGATAAGGTCTATTCCAATAAGACATCATGTCTCTATTGCCTTGAACAAATGGGGAACAAAATACCCATGGAAGGAGTTACACAGCCAAAGTTCAGTGCTGAGATGGAAAGAAAGACCATCCAGAGACTGCCCCACCTGGGGATCCATCCCATATATAACCACCAAACCCAGACATTATTGCATATGCCAGCAAGATTTTGCTGACAGGACCCTGATATAGCTATCTCTTGTGAGGCTATGCCAGTGCCTGGTAAATACTGAAGTGGATGCTCACAGTCATCTATTGGATGGAACACAGAGCTAGAGAAAGTAATCAAGGAGCTAAAGGGGTAGGCAACCCTATAGGAGGATCAACAATATGAACTAACCAGTACCCCACAGAACTGTGTCTCTAGTTGCATATGTAGCAGAGGATGGCCTAGTTGGCCATCACTGGGAGGAGAAGCCCTTGGTCTTGCAAGGATCATATGCCCCAGTACAGGGGAATGGCAGGGCCACGAAGCAGGAGAGGGTGGGTTGGGGAGCAGGGCAGAGGAGAGGGTATAGGGGGCTTTGGGGATAGCATTTGAAATGTAAATGAAGAAAATAATAAAAATATGTCTTAAAAATAAATAAAAGAAAAGCAGAATAAAAAAGAAAAGAGAAAGAAAGAAAAGAAAAGAAAAGAAAAGAAAAAAAAGAAGAGAAGAGAAGAGAAGAGAAAGAAAAGAAGAAAAGAAAAGAAAAGAAAAGAAAAGAAAAGAAAAGAAAAGAAAAGAAAAGAAAAGAAAAGAAAAGAAAAGAAAAGGTGGATAGTGTCTGAGGAATGCTCACCATGTGCCCTCCACACACATGTGTACATGCACAGAGAGAGAGAGAGAGATGTTCGCCTACACACATGCTGTAAGGTTCTGGGTAAGTGTTTTCTTAAGTGATAAGCTTAGAAGACCTATAAGAACTCTTGTGGCTGGAAATTTTCTTTCTATTATTTTTTTAAAACATTTATATGAGTATGTTACCTGCATGAAGGACTGTGTTCTACTTGCATGTCTTGTGCCCTTAGAGAGGAAGTCACAGTTTCATCTAGAACTGTAGGTACAAATGGTTGTAAACCGCTGTGCAGTTTCTGGGAATTAAACTTTCATCTTCTAGATGAGCAGTCAGCACTGAGCTATCTTTCCAGCCTTTTTTATGTAATTTCTTGTTGGTGACATCTTTATATAATCTTCATGGGGACTTGCATTTCCTTCTGCACAAGGGTACCAGAAAGAGGAGAAGCATCTCAGATGTTCCCATGATCTCTGTTCCATTATCCAGGTAAAATGGATGATAATAAAAATAAGACTTAGGAAGTTAGAGAAAAGTGACAGCCCGTCAGACATAAAACAAAACAAAACAATCCCCACAAACCCCATTGTTTTCCTGAACTCAAAAATACCACTAAGGGTCATAAACTCTGAGACTGAGAGTTAGAAGGAGATAGGTAGAGAGGAATAATGAAAAACGTGCCCTGTGAGGTGGTAGCTTTTTTGCTCCTGGTTGAAATTGTGATGATAAATCATGGCAGCATAGCACTGGGTATTTAAAATTATTAAAAGGAAACAGGAGGAACTTGTGACCCTAAAAATTACCCAGACTGATATCCATTCAGTGTACTCCCATCCTTGGGCTCTCATTTTCTCTTTCTCTGCAATTTGGTCTTCTGTCTTTTCTTGTTGTTCTTTTTTTGTTTTTTGTTTTTGTTGTTTTTTTTTGTTTTTTGTTTTTTGTACATTAAAAAAAAAAAAACCTGTAATTTTCCCAGGAATTTCATGCTGAGATGAGAGAAACCTGACAACCCCAGTGAAAATGTTTCTCTAGGAAATATTCCAGTGTGCCAGCTGTTTCAGAAGAGACAATGATAAGTCAGTGATGGGCCAGGCTGCCTTGGACTGAGACTGTATACAAATGCACCTCTGTGGTTTTCTCTTTAAATATTTAGCGTACTTTAGGACCCTCAAGATAGGACTGAGTATGTTATGAGTATCCACTGGATTTCTTTGTAGTTTTTTTTTTTTCCAATGTGGCCACATTGAATCTCTCCTTTCTGCTTTTCACATTAACTTGGCTGCACAGAATTAACTTCCCTCCAACTCTGGATAAAGAAGTGTCTTGATTGATTTTTTCCTCTAGTGCCTGAAATCCTAGTTGAAAAGAATGTATAGTTTTCGGTCCCCCCAACCCCCCAGTTTCTTTTGATGGGTGCATGTGAGTGGAAATAAGCTTATTTTCTGCCCCAGGGTAAGGAAATGCTCATTATGTGCCTGGAGGATTCTGGAATGAAACTGGAAAGCAAGATACACACAATAGTGATCAGAGACTGAAGGAAGAAAGCCACAGGGAAGAGAAGGACACAGCTGTTCTGAAAGAGGAGAGGCCAGAAGATGTGAGAGGAGCTGAGAGGCCTTCAGCAATGGACTCTGAGGGGAACCTGAGGACAGGCAACATTTAGATGGACAGCAATAATATAGTAATCATACAGCAAAAACTTTCAAACTGAAAAAAAAAATAAAGTCCTCTTCCTCTTGTCAGCTTATGCATGTTGCAGGGAAATGAGTTGAAGCCTGATAGTATTTCTTCGAAAATTATAAAACTTGGAATTTGTTATAATCATCCTATTATCATCTGAATACGAACATTCCCCATAGGCCATGACTTGAATCCTGACATACTTGTGGTGTTTCAGTAGGTCATGGAAAAAGGAAGTATGATCCTCATAGTTTCAAAGTATGAGAGCAGCTGCCACTCTCCTGGAAGACAGAGTATTCGTTACCATAAATCCCCTGCAGCATCAGTACAGCATCTTGATTTTTTAAAGCTTGCCTACTAGTACAATTCCAATAAACAGAAAAAAAAAGTGCCTTAAAGGCTCACCCATGTCTAATAAATGAGTGTTTTTGGTGGCCTAACTCCCTGGGTCTAACAGGCCATGGTTAGCAGTCTGATTGGTAGGTTGTAGCTAAATCTCCCTTTACCCTGTGGGTCTCATTTTAGCTCTTGTAGAAATTTCTTCCTGTTCAGTCATTGCTTGACTTGAAAAAACATTTTTAGTGTGTGCGCGCGCGCGCGCGCGCGCGCGCGTGCGTGCGTGTGTGTGTGTGTGTGTGTGTGTGTGTGTGTGTGTGTGTGTGTGTGTGT
>NC_034594.1:88933979-88940446 GCF_900095145.1 Mus pahari
CACATACACATTGTAGGAATGCATGCAGGCATCTCTCTGTCTGTCTGTTGGGGACATTGGATCCATGGTGTGCATATGGAGGTCAGAGGACAAATTTGTGGAGCTGTTTTTTTCTCTTCCTCTTCATGAGGGTTCTGGGGATAAACTCTGGTTGTCAGGCTACTGATGGTACAATGTGGAAAGTGGTCATTTGCATGTATAACAGTAATTGAGTTGGGTTCAGTAAATTCTATATCAGAGAGGGACCATGATACTAACAAGATATGCTTAACTACTTGAACACATACGTAAAGGTGTAGCTGGAAATGTATAGCCTTAAATCTGAGCTTTCTCTATTGAGGACATAGTAGAAGTTCAGGAGTGGTGATTAAATGAGCCTGAGTGGGCCTCTGGATCTTATTGTGCCTGGTCACAGGGCAGGGTCAGCAGTTATTTCAACTTCTGTCCTAAAGAGAATCTTTCTTTAGGAAGAAATTTTAAACAACCAAGGAAGAAGGATAGATCTTGAGACATGGATGATAGAACCACAAAACCAAACCAAACCAAACCAAACCAAACCAAACCAAACCAAACCAAACCAAACCAAACCAAACATAAAAACAATTTTGAGCATCTCTGAATAGGATAGGAAGGTTTTTGTTCTTTTTCTTTTTCTTATTCTTTTTCTTTTTCTTCCTTTTCTTCTTATTTTTCTTTCTTTGTCTCTTTTCTTTTCTTTTTGTTTAAATGTCTTTTGATAGGAGAGAGCATGAGAGAGGGGAGAGAGAAAGGGACCTCTAACTAGGCTGGCAGAAGAGAATGCAATCTGAAGAGACACCCATGTCTCTCATTCTCAACATTAGATTATGGAAATAATACATACCAAGAAATTGGAAATTCTTCAGTAGTATTGTATTTGGAAAAGGAAAAGCCACAGGGGAACTTGTGTCCAGGGAGATAGATTTACATAGTTTTTTAGACCACATTGTAAGATAAGTCAGATGTGCATATCCCTTCTTTAATAATTTAATCTCATTTCTTAAGAATGGGTGGCTGAACTCGACTTCTTGTGGCACAAACTGTGGCCGCAAGATTGATAACAGGAGGAGAAATGTATTGATAACAGGAGCAGACAGAATAGCAGGTAAGATGGGATAACTGTGACTGCAGAGATGGTTCAGTGATTAAGTGACCCTAAGGATCTTCTTAAGGTATGCATTCAACAAATTATCTTTTCTGACCAAGAACTGTGCTCAAGTGTTCTGTAGAGTGACTCTTAAATCACAATATTTGGTGTGTTATCTGGGTAGACACTACTATTGAATAACTCTTAGTTGTTTACAATTAATGGCCTCAAACCAGCTAGGCCCTCAGTGCTGAGGTAAGGTTTTGTTTGTTTGTTTGTTTTGTTTTTTGTTCATACACAGCTGTTTTTCTTGGTTTGATCTTTGTTTTCCTTGGTTTCTTTCTAGAACATCTTGACAAGTGAAGTGAAGGCATGTGGCTTGGGAGAATGGAGGACAATCTGATGCTCCTTTTGATGAGGACTGCACAGTACAATCAAGTCCTTCAGACCTGGACTTGGTGGGGATTCCTATCTGATAGTTCCACTGTAAAGGACTCTATCTATATTGATACTTGGGCTTGGTTTTTGTTGCTGCTGTTGTTGTTTTGTTTGTTTTTCTTCTCCTCTGTCTTTAATGCCTTCACTTTGAAACATGTGGGCCCCTTTCTTGGGATACCTGGATCCCTTTCCACTCCTCCCCAACTGTACTGGCTGTCCTTCATATGCCAGCTTGTCCATGTTTGTCAGTTTATATGTACAGTTCTGTTCAATTGCTTGATTATTGTTCTGTGTTTCATATTTAGAAGAAAAATGGATAAAACTTCATCTCTTGACCATTTATCCCTTGATTTAGCTTCAACTCATTTCAAGATTTTATAGAATTAAAAGTGGGTGAATTGGGACAACAGAAGCTAATGAACTGCCATTTGAGCCCTGCACCTGTAGCTAGAATGTTAGAGAAGTCCAGTCAAGGGGGCTGCTTGATCTGGACAAGCCATTCTTAAAGGGGACCAGCAGCTTCTCTGGTTCTGAAGGAAGGAAGCTGATGGCTAGTCAGCTACAAAATCTCTGTGCCGATGAACATGGGATTCAGCAAATGGCATTACAGCTAGAAAAAGGAAGAAAAAATTTGTCTATTGTATGTGGACACACCATCTTTGTTTCTGACTGGTATTAAATGTATAAGTTTACTATAAGTTTTGCATGTTTTGGTTATAGATTATTGGCTTATAAATTATTGGGTATAGTAAAAACCTGTAGCAACTATGCCTAAAGGTTAGCTTAAAACTGGTAACTTGTCATTGACCTCAGTTCTGGGTAACAACATATGGCATGAGCTGCCCAAAGGAATGAGCCTACAAAGAAAATTTTAAGTTGGAGTAATGTTTTTATGCAATTCTAGTTGTAAAAATCAGACATGCAAATAGTAGAATTTAAAGCAATATATCTTTAATGAGGTATTAAGCTGCACCATCATGTGTTCATATACAAGAATTTTTTTCATGCCAGCAGTCAAACTTTGTGAGAACAAAATAATTTACTTAACATTGATTTTAGAAACACTAGATTGTTTGACCTATTCTAAAAATTATGGTTATACTATTAGAACGTGGTTTTGTCTTCCAAATATTATAGTTAAGTTGTATGACTTCACTCTTTTAAAAAGACATTTTATTTCGATATTGCAAAAAACAACTTCTAAAAATATTTAAGTATATAAACGTGGGATACTAGAGATTTGACTGAGTATTTTATTATAATGTCTTTATTAATATATACTATTATAATAAAGGAGAAAATGTTAATGAAAATAACAATAATGATGATGGAAACTGTAACGACTTTAGAACATACACTAGACAACAGCAATCAAATTATTCATCCTTAAGGGGAGACAATTGTGATAGAAAAAGTTTAGTTAATCACTATTGTGATATATTTTGATCTGATGTTGGAAATACTAAATATGATAGCAGAAGGTTTTCATTGAAAAAATAGTCATGTATTAATGCAACATGATGTCAATTCCATATACATTCCTAAGTTTTAAAAAGTATGATGTTGCCACCCTAGCACTTGGGAGGCAGAGGCAGGAAGGTCTATGAGTTCGAGGCCAGCCTGGTCTACAGAGTGAGTTCCAGAACAGCCATGGCTGTACAGAGAAACCCTGTCTCGAAAACAAAAAACAAAAAAAAAAAGTATGATGTTATAGCCTTGTCTTTCTATTTTTTTTCATTATGTCACATATATTGCTCTGTAAGTTATGGTAATGATATCTGAAATACAAATTAAGAAAGTTTTCATTAAATTTTTTAGAAAGTTTTACTATATTAAAAAGGTTAAGAATCACTGGCTCTTGTAAGTCACACCCTTTCCTTTTAGTTTAACTGAGCTCTGGCAAGGCTCCAGCAGCACCCCTCCTTTTAGCCCAAAGAGCCAATAACAAGTTCCCTTGGTCAAGGTTCTTGCCATTTTCCCCAAATTATTAACCTTGTTTGTCCTGAAACTTCAGCTTAAAATTAATCATACCCGAAGTTTAGAAAAGTTCCTACTCTATTTATGGAGTATGTTTAGGGACTAAAATTTTCATTTTTACACTAGAAGATCTTCAATTCAAAACTACTTTTTAAGGATCATACCTAACATGGATTGATAGTCATTAATTTTAATGGTGATAAAATCCCATAATATATTAAGAAATATACTGTAGTCATGCTATGTACTGATGCAGTTAATTATAAGATTAAACTTTATGTAGTCTTCTGGTTTATGTTTGTAAGGTACAGTTTAGAGTATATGGCTAGAAAGAGACAAGGGTTGTTTAACTCTGATATACTAGGTAGATACTAGCACTCTAGCCATTCAGAGATCTGCTGCATATGGGATTTAATATGTTTTAACTTATCATGACAGACAAAGCCTCACAAATCTTAACAGTGAACATGCAAGTTCTGCAAGAAGATATGGACACTACCTTGAAGGACACCATTGTGGTAACCATTTGACTTAACTGCCCTATTTCCTCAAATGTTGTCAAGGCACATCTCCAACTGTAAAAAAGCAGAGGACAACTTGAGAAATAACGGCCTTACTTTGCTTAAGAGAAGGTGATGTCAGTCTCTCCCATTTCTACACAGGAAAAAAATCATCTTCATCTTCTGGTCCTGATTGCCAAAAGCTGCCTCTGCAATTGGTGCCAACGAGACACAGAAGCCTGGGATAACTTTCTAGATAATAAAATATGAGCCAGTCTTTGTCATTTAAATTGATACATAGCCATTTAGACTGTAATTTATCCTTCTTTGTTCTCTGGTCATATTACTCTCTAAATTAACAGATAGACAACAAGCAACTAGCTCCTTACCTTAAGGTAATTCACCAATCTGTTAGTTTCTTAGTCAATTAATTAGTCAGCTAAAATTATTAGATCTTTTATTAAAAAGGGCAAACAGGTTTGCCTTGTTCACAGGCATCATGTTAATTATTTATTATGAGACACAGGTGGTTGGTTATTGATTATTTTAACATTGATAAGTGGAATTTTAATAAACTAATAGAGCTCTGGTTACTTATTATTCAGTCATATGCTGGGCTTTATCCATGAACACAAAAGACCAACAAGGAGTCAAGTCTGATGTCATTGCACTATGATCTTTATTAAAGTTTGAGCTTGGGCAATACTGCCATCTCTGATGCAACAGAACTGAAGGGTGAAGCAGCCCCAAACCCACCGTGAGACAAAGTTTTATAGGAAATGGGAGTGATCAAGAGGTGTCTACCCTCTCAGACATCTAATTGAATGACTATTGTACACCAACAGTTTGGACCTCTGAAGCAAAACCATGAACAATCACAAATTGTCTGAAAGTACATCTGAAATAATCAGACTTATCTTGATTGGCTGTTGCTAGGAATTACCTAGGAAGTAACTCTGGGGTATGTGCCGAGGGCAAGCCATGGGATCCTTCCTTGTACTTGGGTATAGCTTTGGTTCAGCTATGGGTCAAGTTCTCAGGCATTATTTATTTATTTACTTACATGTTTATTTTTCTAAGATGGAGTTTAGCCCCAATATAGAGAAGTTGTATGGCTGTTCCTCAGATAGAAACCCTGATGGACTTGGGGACCCCACCTTTATGTGTCTGGTAAGAACACTGATATGATGTTCACCTTTCAGAGATTTTAGGTGACCAGTAATGGGGTCTTAGACATCATTTGTCCCAACAAGTATTAAACTACCTTTATGCCTCTGGAAAGACAGCCTCTAACCATGAGCTAAACAACCAGCAGCCTGTTTCTGCCACTACGTGGCTGACAGGCTGCTCCCTAGCCTTGGTCACCTTTCCTTTTATCCTAAGAGTTCTTCTTTCCTCCTTAGGAACTATAAAACTGAGGTACGTAGACTCTTTAGATTATTATTGTACTTGTACAACAATTGCCCCAGCTAGAATATTATTTTAGAGAGTAAAGAGGAAAGACTTAAGACTTTACACCTATCTCAGATGGCCAGGGAATTCCAGGACTAGTTCCTATCCTGATAGGCATAGTCATAGTTGGATAATATAGGGCCTCACATGTCTTGATGGTTAGGCCCATTTTCTCCCACTGAGGCCAGGCTAGTCAGTTCTCTGCTATATATGTGCTGGGGGCCTTGAGTCAGTTCATGTATCCTGCCTGGTTGGTGGCTTGATGCTGAGAATTCACAGAGGTATGGGTGAGATAATAGTTGGCAGCATTGAAGCAATAGCACTTATTAAGGAAGATCAAAAATTTAAGTAATTGAGTTAACAAATTGATCAAGACTTGTCAGAATTTTTTCTAAAAAATAGTCATTAACTTCTCTTGATTCATTATCTAATATTATATTATGAAACAGAAGAGGGCTTAATCTTCTTTTCATGTAACAAGGGAGTTTATGTATAGCATAAGTAAATAAAAGATGTTGCTTTTAAAAAAAGCCCAAATCTAGTCAAACAAGGAAACACACACACACACACACACACACACACAGGAGGGAGACAGAGACAGAGACAGAGACAGAGACAGAGACACTCTGCAGAGCAGAAAGGGGTCTCAAAAACAAAGCTGAATATATTCTCCCTTAGACAGCTCGGTCTCCCAAGCGATTTTGGTAGCATAGGCACATACCCCTCTCCTAATTTTGGTTGGTCTACTTAGACAAAAGAAGATTTGGTTAAGCTCACAGTTTTGGATAAACATGTTCAGAATGAACATAAGTGAACAACCAAACTGGTTCCCAAAGAAAGAGGAGGGTGTGGAGGACTGCTGGCAGAGCAATGGACCAGCCAGTCAGGTGGAAGAAGAGTACCCCCTCCTCTCTCTCTCTCTCTCTCTCTCTCTCTCTCTCTCTCTCTCTCTCTCCCTCTCTCCTCTCCCTCTTCCTCTATCACCTTTAAGTGAA
>NC_034594.1:88955767-88990446 GCF_900095145.1 Mus pahari
GCATTTGTTGTTCTGATTATTATGTGTCAGGAGGAATTTCTTTTCTGGTCCAGCCTATTTGGAGTTCTGTAGGCTTCTTGTATGTACATGGGCATCTCTTTTTTAAGTTTGGGAAGTTTTCTTCTATAATTTTGTTGAAGATATTTGCTGGCCCTTTAAGTTGAAAATCTTCATTCTCATCTACTCCTATTATCTGTAATGTTTGGTCTTCTCATTGTGTCTTGGATTTCATGGATGTTTTGAATTAGGGTCTTTTTGCATTTTGCATTTTCTTTGATTGTTGTGCCCATGTTCTCTATGGAATGTTCTGCACCTAAGATTCTCTCTTCCATCTCTTTTATTCTGTTGCTGATGCTGGCATCTATGGTTCCTCATTTCTTTCCTAGGATTTCTATCTCCAGAGTTTTTTCATTTTGTTTTTTGTTTGTTTATTTGTTTGTTTGTTTTATTGTTTCTGCATCCCTTTTTAGGTCTTGGATGGTTTTGTTCAATTCCATCACCAGTTTGGCTCTGTTTCGTGAATTCTTTAAGGGATTTTTTTGTTCTTCTTTAAGGACTTCTACTTGTTTAGCAGTGTTTTCCTGTTGTTCTTTAAGGCTTTCTACCTTTCTAGTAGTGTTCTCCTGTGATTCTTTAAAGGCTTCCACCTGTTTAGCAGTGTTTTCCTAAACTCTCTAAGGGATTTTAGTGTTTCCACTTTAAAGGCTTCTAGCTGTTTACCTGTGTTTTCCTGTATTTCCTTTTTAAAATACTTCATCATCATCATGAGAAGTGACTTTCGATCCATGTCTTGATTTTCTAATGTGATGGTGTATCCAGGACTTGCTTTGGTGGGAGAGTTTGGTTCTCATATTGCCAAGTAAACTTGGTTTCTGTTGCTTCTGTTCTTATGCTTGCCTCCTGCCATCTGATTATCTCTAGTGCTTGCTGCCCTCAATATATCTGATTGGAGCCTGTCCTTCCTATAATCCCAGTTGATTCAGGACTTCTCAGAGTCCAAATTTCTCTGTGATTCTTTGTGGGCTCCTGTGAACCTGAGATTCTGGGTGTGTCTGAGTTCTTGGCAGTCAAGCTCCTCTGAGACACTCAAATACTAGTATGACCCAGCTCCTATTATCCTAGGATCCTGTTGTTCTAAGATCCTGTGCATGTTACAGTGCGTGGAAGTGGTGCCTCCTTTGAGAACCTTGGAGCTGCCTGGTCTGTTTGAAACCAAGGTTAAGCAGCACTGATCAAAAGGAACCTGAGCCTCTGGTCAGGAAGGGCTCTGGTGTCCTTGTTCTTGTTGCCACAGGCCCTTCACAATTGGATTGGAGCAGATGTAGTGTTCCATTCACCAGTGTTCCATTCACCAGTTCCTAAAAATGCATGGGCAGTCCTCTAGGGACCGAGGGGGTGTCCTCAGACTCTGCGCCCTAGGTGCCCTGGTGCTGGTGAGGACCAGAAGGGACTTGTGCCCCTAGTCAGGCCTGTTCTCTGCTTCTCTAGTGCTGTCCCAGGTCCCACGTGTGATTGGATTAGAGCAGATGTATGGTCTACGCACCAGTGATCCTAAGATCGGCTGGGCAGTCCTCTAAGACGGTGGGGTTGTCCGCAGACTCTGTGCCCTAGGTGACCCGGTGCTGGAGCCACCCGGAAGGGACTTGTGTATGGGCGAATCTTGATGTTCACCTACATAGAATATAGAATCACCATGAAAACAAATCCTGAGTATTGTCTGTGGGGGAGTTTCTAGACTGAGGAGAGAAGACTTACCTTAGTTGTTCATAGCACCATTGTATGGGTTGGTGTCCTGGACAGCTTTAAAGAAAGGGATCATCACCAATGCTCATCTTTGTCTGATGCCTGAGTACAGATGCAGTATGACCAACTGCCTCACACTCCTGCCCCATGCTTTCCTTGCTATGATGGACTCTACCCTCAAAATGTAAGCCAAAGACAGTCCCTCCTTCATTAGATTACAGTTTTTACGCATTTCCTAACACTAACAAGAAAAATACCATCAATGGTGTATTATTTTATAGTTTTCTTTTATACTAGATATTTTTGACACCAAGAAATATTTTGAAATTGTGTGTTAAGTTATGTGATCAGAGGAGATGAGGGTGTAGTAGGATCACAGAACCACTGAACAATAACTAACTAACTAACTAACTAATATTTCCTATATTTTTGGTTCTATGGCAAGTACCTTGTTATAGAGTACTTTATATGCATAACTAAGACTAGACACATATTCTACAATGTTACCTACACACATTAGGCATGCAGAGATTCCCCTTGAAATAGGTCATTAACTACCATTTATGAACTCTTCTAAATCCCAAGAAGGAAGCATCCAAGAATGACCTGTTTCAGATGTCATTAAATTATTCTTCATAACATATGACTTCATTCTGAAGTCCCTAGCGTGAATGTGGGCTAATTATTAGAGTCAGCAGGCATGTCCTTTTTATATTCTAAGGCATTCATCTCCTTGGTTGTATAATCACTTCTGTGTATATTTTTAGTGAGTCCCTAATTTCTATCTGACTTCTCTGAAGTACAAGACTTCATTTTAATCAGGGATCCCACATGTTTGTAAATCATCCTAGGAAGTGACTCTGAGACTGTTCAACCTATATAACATGGTTTCTGAGATGGTGGAAGGTAGCGATTATACAGCTTCTGAATGGAAAGCCTGGTAAGTGGCTCAGGATTAAAGGTCCTCTTCATGAGGCTTCATATTTTGTGCCTTCTATTCTCCTCTTTTTCCCTGCCTTCCTCTCACCTCCTCTCTCCTGTTCCCTCTCTCTACCAGTCATTTTCCTCTCCCTCTTTCTTATCAAATCTGTATGCATTATCAACACACACTTTCAATGAGGTTAAAATAAAGGTGAAGAAATTGAGGTCATGTCTTACAATGAGGTAAATGCTAGGAAGTAAAGCTGATAAACAAAGCTGATACTGGATGTAATGGTGAATTCTTTCAATTTGACAGGATATAGAATCACTTAGGAGATAATTCTCTGAACAAGTCTGTGAGGGGGTTTGTAGACTGCAATAACCACAATGATAGGCAGCACTATTCTATGAGAAAGCAGGCGGTATATCACTAGGATTCTTGCTTTCTCATTCCTAACTGTGGATATAATATAACCACATGCTTCATGTTCTTGCTAACATGGCTTCAATGTTGTGATGGCCTGGATCCTCAAACTGTAAGCTAAACTAAACCTTTACTTTTGCAAGTTGTTTTTTTCTCAGACATTTTTTTCATGACAATGAGAACATGAAGTATTAAACTATGTATTTTGGTTGGTATGAGAGGTCATTGCAAACTTGACACAAAGATTCCCTGTGTCTGAAGCTGAGAAACATCATTCAAACACAAAATCAAAACAAAAACAAAATTAAAACTAAAACAAAGAACAAACAAACAACAACCAAAATCAAAACAAAAAATAAAATCAAAACCAAAACCAAATCATTTTGGGGAAAAAATAAAATTCAACAACTCAGCAGAAGTTCAGAGTTTCCTCTTGCTTTTGTAATAAATAGATATGGCAAAAATTACTTGAACTTGGCTGTAGCATGACTTATGTTCTGCTGTGTAATCTTTGTGTGTTTTGTGCTGGGGTAATGCATAGTTTAGTGGTCTTTATGAACTAAGGGTACAAGGGAAAGAGATGAGTTCTAATTCTGGGCCTCCTGGGCTTGTGTAACATAAACAATTAGAGGTTGTTGTGCCCAGATTGCAAAACCCCAAAGAGACCACCAGGAACACCTCTGAAGTGAGTTCATGAGAGTCTTTATCTAAGTTCCAAAGCTATGGCCACAGAACTTCCTGATGAAAGAGAAGAGGAGACAGACCCTGAAGTCTAGGAGAAGGGAATTTATAAAGGAAAAAAAAAAAAAAAACACAAGCAGGAGTTTCCAAGCCTTAGTATTATATGAGAGGGTAAAGAAATATTGTCCTTCAAGTAATTGGTTTAGAGCACCTAGTTAAAACACAAGAAGGAGGTCTACATCCAAACAGGAGCATCTTGACCTGAAAATGACTTGTTTTCTTATCCCACTCTGTTATCAGCAAGCTGAAGCTTCTTTGTCTATTTTGTAACTTCCAAGGACGTTTCATGATTTTTCTCAGACCTCTCTAAGGGCCATGCCTCTCTAAGGACAAATTAACCTAGAATGATGTCTTTAGAACAAAACTGTGGGTCTGTGTACCAGAGGATTTCTACTGAGATCTTTGGCCTGGCCTGGTGTGAGAGTTCCAGTGAAGAGAAGAGAGTACAGACAGGGAGGGGAAGTTGCTTCTGCTGCTTCTGCTACTGCAGTTGGCTCTACCTCTGCTCTGCCTTCCAGGTTCCTCCTGCCCACCCTGCACTGAGTCAGGTCGGGCTGAGTCAATGAGAACTTGTCAGTGAGGAGTGTGGCAGAACTTCAGGCAGTGCTTTGGGAGAGCAGACCTCTTTCCAAGTGTTACAGTTCTAAGGACAGAAGGCTCAAACAACAGAGTAATTCTTGCACACCTTTAAACCTTCTGGATAGGATTCTTATATAGAATTTTGAGGTGGGTAAGGGTCTGACAATAAGTACTTCTCATTGGTTTGGTATTAGAGCTTTGGGGAAACCTTATTTGCATGAGGGAGGGCTTGGTGCTGCTTCTACCTGACTGATGGCCACACACCTCTCTATAGGGGGCTGTGGGAAGCTGTGGGAGGCTGTAGCTATAGGCTGATAGGAGACAGGGACCCTGCAGGCATGGCCAAAACCTGCTATCTCATGCAGATGGAAGTCACCACCCATTGTGTCACATGGGTTCCAGACCTTTGCTTGTCCAGGGACAGGACTGTCTGTGCACAGTCCACCTCCCCGGACAAAATGGAGTTTATTTTGCTACCCTAAGCCCCTTCCAGGTTTTTGTAGACCATCTACTGACTCCATGCCACTATGGATAATGGGCAGACTCAGAATAGGACACCTTGTACACCAGACAGTATCTGTCTGTGTTCATAGTTGCTTGGATTGAGGTGAGACATTCTTTTATCTCCATGGAAACTCCTGCTCTTCTATGCCTTTTATTTTACCATCCTGGAAGGAATAAGGATATTTAAAGCTACCCTTGAGCCCCTCCTTTTGATTATTAAACTAAGAATTAATGAATCCCAAGAAACTAAAATTTCTCCTTAAGTTTCATTCTGGGAGATGAAAATGACATAAAACCCAGTAGTCCAAAGTAAATGTGTGTATATTATGTGTGCACTTTTTATTCATCTTCTGGAACAAGATTTTGCATAGTTCTGTTAACTTGTTGGGTTATCTTGCAGGAAAGGAGGGAGAAAAGATAATGATGGGTCAGTGATTGACTGGACCATAATACCTGGACCAGAACTGCTTATGTATATCTCTCATCCTGTTTAAACCTTAACATCCTGTCAGGACTCAGTATGGGCATGGGGAGATCTCTTTCTTCTTCTTCCTTATAAGGCTGCATAGAATAACCCCTCATTTCCTGCTTTCACTATTGTCTTTGTGTCTATTTTGCTCATAGAAATTGCATAGCTGACCCTGTCTTTCTAGGGATGCCCTCACACTGACCTATGCTTGTAACATGCATTGTCTGGGTTTAAGTAG
This sequence comes from Mus pahari, assembly GCF_900095145.1. Classification (NCBI taxonomy): domain Eukaryota; kingdom Metazoa; phylum Chordata; class Mammalia; order Rodentia; family Muridae; genus Mus; species Mus pahari. The sequence goes on from NC_034594.1 coordinate 88,961,387, forward strand.
TTCAGAGGAGTGTAGCCTTGGGTGTTTGTAATATGAATGCAGGTTATCGGATCCCATATCTAAGCTGTCTTGCTTTCAAATGTTCTTGGAAAGGAGACTAGCCGATGGAAAACTACTAGGGAGATATGACTGACACAAGAATTACCCCGTTCTCAAAAACTTTTACGTGTATCTGTAGAGTCTTATTCTGAGTATACAAAGTGTAAGTCAGGGGTTATTTACAGTTTAGAATGTAGTTTTGATGTTTTTAGCACTTGTGAAGGGAGCAAACTTTAAAAGGCTATTGCCCTAAGGAACGTGCATCCATGTGGCTTTGAACCTCAAAGGCTGACTTGTCTCCCCCACACTGTCTTATTGAACTCCTCTACTTTAAGTTTCTCGCTTGCTCTGATTATGTATCACGGATTGTTTTCAGTTTAAGGAACTAGTAGTATCTTGAGATTGCAGTCCAGGTCCTGGTAGTGCATATAAACACCCCTTCTAGTTGGAAGCTAGAAACCTTTACAGAATATGAATCAAGGGATGAATTTCTTGATGGCTGTGATTTTTAAATTCTCAATGGTAGCTTCTGAGGCTATGAATGGATCAAAGCCCTTAAGAAACCTGCAGTTGAAAGAGTCCTCAGAGATAATTACTCTACAGGAATGTGTTGGCACTTAGCTAGGAAAGTGTATATTGGGCAGCCTTTGAGTGCTTGCCACAGCATATTACCTGGCGTTTATCTTGTACCTCCATGAGGGTAGACAGTTAGTGCATCTCTGGCTGCTGATGGCATAAAATATGTCCCCTGGATTCATACACAAAGACATTTGTTGGCTTATTTAGGTGCTCAAAGATAAGGAGTTGCAATAATTGTGAACTTGATAGAACTTACTACAATGGTCACGGAAATCTATCTATGGGTATGTCACTTGGAGGTGAGTTTAAAATCATCTAGGCTACAGGGTTAAGATCAGGGAGAGAAGAGAAAGGAAGTCCAGGGAATGAGTGGGATTTGTATGCAAACTCGTCAATGGCACAAGACAGGCCAGTAGTGGCTAGACCTATAATCTTGTTCAGGTTCACATGATAAGGAGAGGGAGATTTTCAAGGAACTGTTTTTTTATTCTACCACTGCATGGTCAGTTAATTTAGAGCCTAGCTTTCACATTCCATTTTTCTCAGTGGCTCCAAGACAGCACAATGTAACACTGGAGAAGAAAATAGTTAAAAATCTGTGAAATAAACTACATTGATACGAGTAGTGGGTTAAAATGGAAACCTAGTGTAGGAGGGGCCACCCACTTTCTGATTAGATTTTAGGTTTGCTTCATAGATGGTAGGTAGTTAATATTTTGAGAAATCCCTATTACATAGGGTCAATTTTATCAACTATCTAAACAGCCTGTTAGATAAAGCAAGGTACACAGTGTCTACTTAGAATATCTTAATTCCTGCCTAGGCCATTATACTGAAGCACTGATACGTTTACCTGATATGTTTATATACTGTGGTAGCAGTAAAGTGTTTATATAGACATTAAATGGATGGTGTCAGATACCCTGTATAATAGTGTGACTAATTCAGAAGTGTTCTATACAGACATGGTACTTCTCAAGCTTTACTTTGCCCTGGTATAGATATGATCCCTGCTGCCTTTCTGCTTGCTCAGGGTGTGTGTGATGGGTGATCTTGGTTATCAACTTGGCTACAATTTAGAATCAACTTAAATACAACTGGCTGGGCCATATCTTTGGGTGACAGCTAAAACAAAAGGACATGGAAGAAGAAAGCTTTTGATTTTTGCCTGATGGCTCTAAGTTTTGCTGATGGTAAGTAAGTTCATGTATTTGGCTGGTGAGGCATGCCTTCTTTGTAGTTAGAACCTACCTCTTTACAATTCTATTATAGATTAGAAACCAGATTATGCTGGTTTTAATGAGAATGATCTTGGTGGGCTCATATTTTGAATATATGGTCCCCATTTGAAGGAACTTTTTGAAAAGGATTAATAGACTTGGCCTTGTTGGAGGAGGTGTGTCAGGGAAAACATTGATGTTACAAAATAATCTCATCTTTTCCAGTTAGCATTCTCTGTTTTCAACTTGCAGAACAAGATACAATCTCTAAGCTGTCCCTTTAATCAGCCCTTTGCTCTGTTATTACAGACTCTGAACCTCAGGAACAATATGCCTCACATTAAGGGCTTCCTTCTCTTTGATGCACTGATCATGGTGTTTTATCTCATTAATAGAAAAAAGTGGGACTGACTTCCTTACACCAGGTTCATTGTTCTTCAAACTGTAGGCAAGACTTCATCCCCTGTTAAAACCCAATTGACATCTCTTCCTCCTTCCTTTACATTTTCAAAGGTCTAGGCTGTGAGACTTAATAGGGACGCTGGACTGGATTGCTGGTTGTATGAAGTTTTTTTTAGAAGGTTTATTGCCAGTATGGACAGAGAGACAGACAGGCAGGTAGATAAATTATCCCAAAAGGGTCTCTGAGAAGGCTTCCAGTTCCAGTACCAGAGACAGAATACATATGATAGGGGCTCCAAAAAGGGTCTGAACCACATGGCAGAGATGTGGATCTCTCCTCAGAGATCTCTGAGGGAGGTTTCAGAATATGCTTCTATTCATTCTCACAGATTCCCTAGAAGGTGGTATGGAAAGTGTGGGAAGCAGAAACTGTGAACACCAGCACCCTTTTGGATTTTCTGAGCCAGTATCACTATAAACTCTCTTCCTTAGATGAGAAACTCAGCCACCAGGAAGTCTGTTAGCTAGAGGTCCATAGACAGTGCTTCCAGTAGCCTCTCCTTATTTGTGACAGGGACGGCAGGTATTGTAGACTGAACAGCAGTGTGTTAAACTGTCTATTACATTTCCATCACAGGAAATCACATCTAAAACCCCTGCTTCTCAGGGTGAGATGGGGTGGTGTGGGGATCTGGTTTGTTAGGGGCAGAATCCTTTGTTCTTGTGGCATGTTTGTGCATCAAAAGAAGTTGACCTAAGCCTCCCAGTGCCTGTGGCTATTCCTTTACCATCCTGGTGGGGATGATCCTAAAGACATACTGAGGCTAGAACAGATGGCTCTGGGTGACTTTTTTCTAGTGCATCTCCTTGGTTCAACAGGGTCTTCATGGGGCTCAGCTCCTGAGATGCAGGAGGCACAGAGGCAGGTGTGACTTCCTGCAATGGTAGTTGGCCTGATTCCACTTCAAGGGAGCAGTAGGAACTTGAGATTGCTCAGTAACCTCTAGATGTCAGTGAAAGTCCTGCATTTTTCTCTTATGGATTCCAAATGATTTTTTCAAGTCACATTCTGTAACCCTCTGGGTATTCTGAAGAGAAAGAATTGTCCTCCTCACTTTAGGTGAAATAGTTTTGAGAAAGGGGAGCAACAAAAAGTTGCCATTTCTCCATGCATCTAGTTTCAGGAATTCAAAAGCTGAGGCAGTGATGCTTGCCAGAGGGGCAGCTTGTTTCCTAGGAAGAAATTTTGAGTAGTTCTGACAACTTGTCCGTCCACCTTTCAGGAGAGACTGAGGCTGAGATAATGATAGGTCAGTGATAGGCAGGACCACACCTGGACTAGGACTGCTTAACTATGCATAGTTCTCACTGTGGTGTGACTGGTGGATCATTAGACCTCTAAATTTCTTTCCTTCCTCATTTGGCCACTTTGAGTCAATCTCTTTTCTCTGTGCTTCACTCTCCCTTGCCTATTTAATAGGTCTGTTGAGTTCCTAGGACCGTTTAGGGATGCTAGGGCCCAACCTCCCAGTTTACCAACTCTGAACATTAAAAACCTAAACATGTGGTTTGGATTAATATCACATGTTAACAAGATAGGTTTCTCTATTATACTGTTTCTTTTAATTAATAATACCACAGATAGTTTAATGGAAAGTTTATTTAGCTTACTACTTTTTGAGACTCAAACATAGTGTCAATATTAGCTGGCTTTGATGAGGAGCTCATGATAACAGGCAGAGTGGTGTGAGGTGTGGAGGTGGTGGTGGTGGTGTATTTGTGTGCGCATATTTTCTCTCTGTGTGTGTGTGTGTGTGTGTGTGTGTGTGTGTGTGTGTGTGTGTGTGTGTGTGTGAGTGTGTGTGTGTGTTTGGAAGAAGTTACATCAAACTGTAGGCAGAGAGCAAGCAGAAGCGCGGGTTTTAACAAATAGCCCTTCAAACATTTCAGTCATTCCACAACAGCTACTTTATCCACTTGTGAGAGCAGATCCTATAGTGTCTTAAGTACCTTCCACGAAGCAGTAACTGTAAAGATTTGTCACTTTCCAGCATCACCACACTGGAGATAAAGTCTAGCACAGAAACCTTAGGTGACTAACCATTCATAAACATGGAGGGCTTCTTTACCTATCTCCAGTGGATAGGTGACAAAGTAAAATTTCAGGGAGTTTGCTGGACTTCTGGTTGGACAACTGATATGTAGACAGAGAAGATTTGAATCCTCTTTGGTTGTGAATTCTCTCTTGTGAGTTCTTGATGACAAAGCCTACATTTTTGAGTTAAAGAGGTAAGCATAAAGCTTGATTGGCATTAATTAGTGGTTGATATGTTCAGGGTTTCTCTTAAGTGGATGCCTGTCTTTTACAGTTGCATTTGCTCAGAGAAGATTCTGTGTGTTTGTGTTTGTATATGTTCATATGGATGTGCATTCATGGGGAGTCTAGAGGCCACCTTGGGGTCTGTTCCTGGGGACACATCTACCTTGTTTTCTGATGTTTTATTGTTCAGAATCTTTCTGAATAAGTTAGGCTGGCTTTCCAAGCTGTCCTTGTTTGTCCACCCATTTCTATGTTGCTGACACTGAGAATACAACTATAACCCATCATGCCAGCCACACTCATTTACCTGAATAATGGGAATTGAAATCAGGTGGATATGTTCATGTGGCAAGGACTTTATTGGCTGAGAAATCTATAGTATGTCTTTTTATTGGTGATATTGTCATTTTAAGCAACACAAAATACACACTAATAAATAAAACAATAAAATTACTTAAAGTGCACTTTTGAAAGGACACTCTAAGTCCAAACATATCTGATTATTGGGCTAATGTAGCTTTTATTTATTTGTACATGTAGAGTGTATATTTTCCTTTAGGGTAAGGGAAATTATATTTGGGCAAAAGCATGCTGTTACTAGAATGAACTAAGTAAAATAAATGAAAAGCAAAAATCCCATTGTACAGCACAAATCATTTCCTTTTTTTGAGATGAAGTTTTGTCAAGCAAGTATGTCTTTCTAGAGTAGTCCCTTTCAAAAGAGAGTACCTAGAAATTTAGTGAGAAGAGGACCTTGGGAGTTAGGTGGGATGCATCTGCAAGATTTGCAGGGGCTGGATGGGAAAGACCATATAAGTCCTCTGCAAGTGACAGGGGCACTATGTAAATTACAGCATCCTGAAGGAGGAACCACTAACAAAGGTGGATTTATTTATTTATTTATTTATTTATTTATTTATTTATTTATTGTTTTGTTGTTGTTGTTTTGTTATTTTGTTTTTTGTTTGTTTGTTTGTTTGTTTGTTTTTGAGACAGGGTTTCTCTGTGTAGCCCTGGCTTTCCTGGAAATCACTCTGTAGACCAGGCTGGCCTTGAACTCAGAAATTCACTTGCCTCCACCTCCCAATTGTTCACCCCGCTGGATTTTTGTTATATGTTTGTTATCATGTTGTACTGGCTAAGTTTATGTCAACTTGACACAGCTGCAGTTATCACAGAGAAAGGAGCTTCAGTTGGGGAAAGGCCCCCATGAGATCCAGCTGTGGGGTATTTCCTCAATTAGTGATCAAGGAGGAGAGGCCCCTGGTGGGTGGAACCATCTCTGAGCTGGTAGTCTTGGATTCTATAAGAGAGCAGGCTGAGCAAGCCAGGGGAAACAAGCCAGTAAAGAACATCCCTCCATGGCCTCTGCATCAGCTCCTGCTTTCTGACCTGCTTGAGTTCCAGTCCTGCATCCTTTGGTTATCAACAGCAGTATGGAAATGTAAGCTGAATAAACCCTTTCCTCCCCAACTTGCTTCTTGGTCATGATGTTTGTGCAGGAATAGAAACCCTGACTAAGACACATGTGAAAAACCATTCTATTCACCTTGGCCAGGAACCAAAGTAAAGATAATGTTGTGCCAGGAAATGTTCATGAACTCCAAAAGACCCCCTAGGAAACAAATCCAATGTAGTCATATTAGGAACTCCTTATTTGAACTCAAGCTTGGGCTCCCCAACAACCCTGACACAGCAGGAAGGTGGAGATTTGAGTCTCGGTTTGGGCAAGCATTTGCAGTGTGAAGAAGAGGGTATCTGGCCTGATACACCTCTGATGCAGGGTGGTGGTGTTGGGGGAGCATTATGGCCTTTAATATAATTGGCTGGTGCTAGGAGCCAAACCATAAACTTAACTTCTTCTTTCCTCTTAGTTGGTGTTTGTCAGGCAGCAGTGAGCTTGTAACCTTGAGGTACAGATTTGTTGTAGTTATAATCTAGATACTGGGGCTAGATGCAGGTTTTGTTGGTGGTAACCTGGAATCTGGTGTTATATAAAGGTCTTGTTGGGGGGTGGGGTAGGCTGAAAACTGGTGCTCGGTATCAACCTGTTAGTTAACTTGAGTTCAACCTTAGGTCACATTCTCTAAGATTTAGTCTGAGCCCCAAAGATTTGGTCTCTCCATACCATCAAATTCTAACCTGAGGAACTAATGAATTTATTGGGGTTATTTAATTGAGAAGGGTGAGATGTTACCTACAGAAGAAGAAATGGCAGAGCAACAGTGGCACATGTCTTTAATCCCAGCACTTGGGAGGCAGAGGCAGGCAGATTTCTGAGTTCCAGGCCAGCCTGGTCTACAAAGTGAGTTCCAGGGCAGCCAGGGCTATACAGAGAAACCCTGTCTCAAAAACAAAACAAAACAAACAAAAGGCATGATTCAAAAGCAACTGAATCACTGAGGACTCAGCCTAGCTTGGGTGATGGTTCATGAGTGTGGAGATCTGTAGTTCTCTGCATGACTAAAGAAATCAGGGAGTGTTCTAGGCAGCTCCATTGGTCTGCATGTTAGAGCAGCCTGTTTGGTCTCTGTCTTTAGATGTCCTTCATGTTTATATAAGTTGTGATGGGCCTGGTGAATCTGGTCAATTTCAGAGACTTCTGAAATATTTTCCTGAGTTACTTATTTCCTCAGTCTTAACTAGACTTTCCTTGTAACTTCTTATATCTTATCAAGCTTCAGAAGAAATCACTATAATACATGTTTGCTCTATGTCCTGATATAAGTCGGGATCCTCTAATGCAAAGTTTAATACCCTTTCCATGCACCTATCTTTTGTTTACACAACCACATTGTCTTTGATATAAAGTTGTGGTTCTAAGTTGCAGGTCATGTTTTGCTGGACCTAGTGATATGAATACATTCACTGCCATCTGGTTCAATGATTCATGGAAACAGCCACAAAGGTAACATTGCTGAACGTAGAGTGGAGAAGGGGATAGAAACACACTAGGAAGATCCTAATTAGGAACAGCTATACCATTGACTTATCAATATACAAAACTTGAAAGACAAAGACCCAGGGAAGTAGGGTCTTAGCTGTGTCTGTTCTTTTGTCAGCTGTTGCTGAACCAGATAATGGACAGCTACAGAGCCAGAGGAAGGGAATACATTTCACAGTTCACTTAAGGTAGCATCTGGGTGGTTTTATTACTTAAAAATACACACATTGTATCCTTAAAGGTTATCCTTCTGGAAATACAAACTCATCAAGGCACTTGCCTGGTTTGTCAGGCTAACCTCGTTTTGTGGAAACACAGATCAAGGCTATTTATTATACTGTGTAATTGGGTGGTTTGATTCCATATTAGAGGGCTTTTGTTTTATGAAATTCTCTCTCTTTATGTGTATGTGCATGTTTGTTTGTGTATGTGTGTGTATGTGTGTGTATGCATGTATGTGTATATATATATGCATGTATATATATATATATATATATATGCATGTATGAATGGATGGATGGATGCATGTAAGATTATCTTATCTTTGATGATGGAGTCTCTTAGTGGAATGGACTTTGTTGATGTGGCTAGGTTATCTTGCCCGTGAGCAGCTGGGAAATGCTTTTCTTTGCTTTCCCAGTGCTTAGGCTCTAACCGTGTGTCACAATGTACAGCTTAATAATTATTTATTTCTCTCTCTCTCTCTCTCTCTCTCTCTCTCTCTCTCTCTCTCTCTTTCTCTCTCTGTGTGTGTGTATGTGTGTGTGTGTGTGTGTGTATGTGTGTGTGCAAACTCTTATAAGTTTATGTGTACTACATGTGTGCTTGAACCCACAGGTGCCTGAATTGGATGTCAGACTTACTATAGCTGGATTAAGAGGCAGTTGTAAACTGCTGTGTATGTGTTAGAAATTGAACCCTGAACTTCTGCTAGGGAATAAACTCAGATCCTAATGGTTATAGAAAAAGAGATGTACTAAATTTTCTTCCCAGACCCAGGTAGCTTTTTAACTCCTCAAGGAAAACTCATTTGTCAGGCAAAGAATGGGCAAAAAAAGTAGACATGATTTCAAGGTTCCAAGTAAGAATTGGTGAACCTCAAGATAACTCAGAAGGAAAATTAATTAGAAATAATAGGACTCTCTAACACTGTGCTAATAAACTTTTTATAGGATTCATTTTATAAAACCCAGTTTTGAAAATAACTACCTTGTACTAAAGTGTATTACATAGTTACACTAAAATTCAATCTTTCAGAAGGATACACAGTAAAAAGTATATTAATATATAGCTTCTACTCCATCCCTTTTCCACTGGGATTACCATGTTTACACACTTATTTATATTTCAAGAAAATTCTTATGCAGAGAAAGAATCCATGTACTTCATGTAAACAATCACATGTTGTAGTTCTCTCTGCTGTTGTGGACTGTTGGCCAATAGAGTCCAAGAGGGCAGTGGAAACAGAGATGACAAACGAGGATTTGTGAATACTAACAGTGAATGACCACACCAGGACCACCTATCAGGTGACAGCTATCAACTTTATTTTGGGGTGATTCAAGGTTTATAAAAATTTTGTGAACTGATCATAGGAAGATTCAGCATGAGCCAAGGTTATTAGCTAAGGGTTTATGGGAGCAAAATGCCTGATTATCAAAGAGAAGCATGTCAGATCAGGTGCTATCTGATCTGGTTTGTCAGAAGAAAGGAAATTGATCCTCTAATTTAGTTGAGGCTATGTGGCATTACTCTGAACAGAGAAGGTGAAAGCTTTTTAATGAGGGGAGTCTCGCACACTACACCTGACCCAGAATTTATCCAATCATGGTACACTTTGAACTTAATTACCAGAGTTTTCCTTCAAGACCCATGAAAGTAGCTAAAGGGACTGCTTAGTGATAAAACATGTGCTTAGCATGTGAACATTCTGGAATCAATCCTATGTCCCTGCCACATGCTCTAACGACAGAACACTTCTACAATCTTAGAATTTTGGACGGGTGTATGATACTTCTACTTGCTTATTCTCTGTTCCCTAAAGACAGTAAAGGGTTATAGCAATTTAGATGAGTTGGTAGAGTACTTGCATAGTAAAAATCAGATTGGGGTTGATCTGCTGATTAATCCAGGTGTGGTGCCACACAACAGCAATCCCAGTATTCTGAAGGTAGAGGCAGAACAATTATGTATTCAAAGTCATCCTTACGTACAGAATGAGGTGAAGACCAGCCTGGCATCCATTAGACCTCAAATTAAAACAAACAAACAAACAAACAAACAAACAAACAGAAAAGCCAATATCCCCCCAACAGAGGCAAGCATAGCCAGTAATATCAGTGCAACTGTAGAACAATTGATGAAACATCATCATTGGTTTCTCTACTGCAGAAGCAAGTGCTGGTTTGTTGGACAAAGTCCCCTTTCTGATCTTCCCCACATCGTAAGGATCCTCTAGAGACTTAGAGAGAGATATGTTCAAGACCAATACTGATTTGCTATGCAAACTCTGGGTTTCACCTTTCAGAATTGACTTTTTCCTCTGGAACATACAATACACTGACTCTTTTGATAGCTGGTAGAGAAGAAATAACAATAGCACATGATACCCAAGGTTAGCTTCTGTTTTCCTCATGGTCTCTCTCTCTCTCTCTCTCTCTCTCTCTCTCTCTCTCTCTCACACACACACGCACACACACACACACACACACACACACACACACACACACACACACACTGGGATGGAAGAGTCTGTAGAGGGAGTTATCTCACATGGGAAAGCAAGTCATGAGATATCATGTTCCAAATAACAGATGTTTGTCCCATTAAATTCACCATGCAGCCCCTTCACTCACTGCCCAGACATATGCTGATATGTTTCTTGGTAGTCTGCCATTAGCCTTGTGCCATTAGCAGGCTCACCTAGTATGCAGCTTACACCTATACTTCTGCAGTGAACTTTTATGTACTAACTCATTTTATGAGTTTAACTAGCTAAGCATGACCCAGTGGCTGGAGCAGATAGAAATGGCTTTAGCATAAAATTATTATTTCGCTTATGAGGTTCTTGGAAATGTCAAGAAATAGCCAACTAAGAAAATAAAACCCATAGTTAAGGTTTCACTATGTCTTTTTCTTTTTCTCAAAAAGAAAGAGATGATAAATGAACAAGTACAGGAATTAAAAGCAAACAAAGAAAAATACACCCATACCAGGGTTGGAAATGGATCCTTCCCCACCAGTACATTTCTAGATGTTGGTAAGTATGTTCTCTGAGAAGCCACCAATCCTTAAAGTACTGAGCCTTTAGGCTGCCTTTATTATTGTGAGATTTCATTTTCAGAGGAAGTCAACTAGTGTTCAGGTCAAGAAAATATAATATATGTTGGACAGGAATATAGAGATTGATCTAGCCTGTCTCCAATGGATGCAGTTGAATCTTCACTCTGGGAAAAATAGTGATACAGACTTGGGAGATGGATGTGTGTGAAAAAGCAGGGCTTTAGAGGAGTGATGAACATGCTCTGGCAAAGTGTAGTGTATTAGTTGCTTTCCTTCTGCTGTTCCAAAATACCATATAACAGCAAGTTAAGGAAGGAACGTTTACTTTGCCTCACAATTTGAGGACAAAGTTTATCATTGTGGGGACAGTGTGATGCCAAGGGTGTAAGGCAGTTGAATGCCTTGCCATCTATGTTAAGAAACATGAATGGATAGATGCTGATGTTACGCAAACATCCTGATTAGTTTTTTTTTTTTTTTTTTTTTTAACTTGTGACCCAACCCATAGTGCTGTCCACTGTCAGGGCAGGCCCTCCCATTTCAATTTATCTAATATAAAATAATTCCCTCTTTCTTGTATACACACACAGAGCAGTGTTTACATGGTGATTCCCAATTATAACTGGTCAGAATAATGGCAGGGGCATGAAACAGATGGTCATAGTCTACTCAGCGACAGGAAGCTGTCACGTTCCTTTGGTTCAGGCAGAAACCACAAACTATGGCATAGTGATGCCTTCCACTAGTCTGTGTCTCCTCATCTCAATTAACCCAATCTAGAAGCTAATTCACAGACATGCCCATAGGCTTGCTGTGTAGATTTTATATTCTAGCTCCATTCAGTCTGACAAGGAAGACAAACTACTGCATGAAAAGCATATACAGTTTGTCCTAGTTCTGATATTTCGAGAAGACCAGAAAGCAAATCCTCTTGCATACTCCCCAAAGCAATGGGGACATATGATCTGGAATCTTAGATTTACACAGGATAGAATAGAGCAAACATGATAGCTATAGGTAAAATCTTTCCTTGACTTTGCTAGGAGTGTGTGAGTGTGAAATCAGGGGAGCCTAGTATCAGAATAGTATAATACTATTAGAATAATAGAATAATCAAACCATTTAGAGGGATCACCTTCTCAAAGTCACCTTTTCTTTGGTGACATTTCCAGTTTGTTCTATTGCCAGTCGTCTGTGGGTCCAGCTCATATGCATGAGTGCAAAGGAGTGTCTCTCCATCTCCTTCCTCTGATCCCTTTGAGGCATCCATGCATAGGTAATTGCTCGGCTACTCTGGACTCCACTTGACATAGATTGACATGCCTTTTCTAACAATGCACATAGGAATAATTTGACAACCAACATCTTTCACTTATATCATATTGCACTTCCTTTAAACAATGGAAATATGTTACTACCCTTAGAAACTCTTGAGAAGGTCCTGTTATTATTCACACAACCTAAGAACACATGCTGAAACAAAGAAGGCTGAAACAAATTGGCCTGCATGGGTTTGGTGTCTATGCACAATAGAGAAAATTGTGTAACCTTTAGGGAGAACCTTCCATTTACCATATTATATTTATGCACAATTATGTGAACATATGATTAAAATCAAACACAATATGGGAAAGGACAAGTTTCATGAAGAATATTTACATAGCTTGAAAATATTAGTCAAAATGGAGAACCACAGAAACTGTGCTCCTTGGAAATGAAAATTTTCTTTTTCTTGAATCCCATAAAATGAAGGTCAAACAATAACAGAGATCTCTTGAGTCCCGTAACTTACGTGGCCTTCAATTATGAAAATTTTTTCCAGAGTAGTGCTGATTTGTTTGAATGGAATAATCTTGCTATTTTTGGAAATCTGTGTACACCTTCTTAGATAACACCAAGACCTTTCAATAATCTGGCCTAGATCTTGACCACCAATCACATTTGCCACTTGCCATCCTTCATACCTCTGAATTGTTTGTTTCTATCTGCCCCAACTCTCTCCCTGGCTAGTTCTGGCTTTCATCCAAAAAAAGAAAAAAAAAAAAAAAAAGGAATCAAGCATCCCTTTCCCAGGAAGATTCTTTTCCACGCCTACTCAGCTGAATCACTCTGAGTTGAGTTAGAGATCCCTTGCCTGGACTCTTTGTGGCCTTGTTGACTATAACCTCATCAGAAGAGCTCACTTGGTTGTTGGTGAAGTCATGCATCTCTCTCATTTTGTGTCAACAGCACTTTTTCTATCCTCTTGCTCCTAACAGGTGTTTACCAGTGCAAGGTGCTTGATGTGGGCCAGGCTTCACAGAAAGTAGTTCCTAGGGTGAAATTTTTTAGTCTCTAAGTTTAGTGGGGAATTGTTAGAACCTTTATTTGTGCATGAGAGGGTATTTCAAAGGTATTTTCTCTGAATAAAACATTCCTTCATCATGCAATGTGACTTAAGATTCCAGAAATTAAACACATAAACAAAAACTTTACCTCAAAAACTTCTTAAAATATATGAGATATATAATATTATAAAAGCAATAATGATTTCTAGGGAAAGAGGTATCTCTCATCACTGAGCTGCCTATAAGTAATGCATGGCACTTCAGGGACACAGCTTTCAGTATTATCACCATGCTATACTGGGCCTTTTAGTGACGCAGCTTCTGAAGTTAAGCCCAGTTAATTCACAGGTTCACTAAGCTAGAACCATTTTATTGGTGGAATTTCTGTCACTAGTGTTCTATGTGGGTGAATATACATTTGTTTTTTTTGCCTTCCCAGGGAAAAGGTTGCAGAATAGAGATAAAGATATTGGGAGGTCAGGGTTGAGGTGAGCTTCTAGAATGCAGGCCCATGAGGTGGCACAGTTCCCCAAGGGGTGTGCTGGGCGGCAATGCACGCTTTGGTGGTTCTTGTTTGCTGTGGAAGACATTCAGATTTGCTTTTAGGCTGGATGTGAACTAGTCTGAGAGGGCTGTACCTTATAGGTACTAGTCTGTAGGGTCTTCATGGTTGAAGAAGCCCATGGATGCTGATGACTGGTTGCACTGTGTACAATCTGGACTCATAAGTACTCACTGAAGAGAGTGTCTGAACAGATATCCTCCATCCACTCAAAATGAATAACAAATTCAATGTAGTTTCCCCTCTCCTACTTATCTTAAGGTTTAATCCACATAATCAGATATTAAGAACTTTAAAAAGTAATTAGGGATTTTTCCTCATGAATGGAATAATCTGTTCATTCAATTACTAGATTAACAAGTTTATTTGAAAATGGGTCTGCTATAAAAGCAAGCCTGTGGACCAGGAAGATGTTCCAGAGAATAAACAAAGTTGCTGCCTAACCTGACCACCTCAGTTTTATCCCTACCATTCACATGGTAGGACAGAACCAATGTTGGGCACTTGCATTTTCTTCTGTGTAACTTTTTACAAGCCAATATGGAAAGTGAGGATATACTTCAGTGTGTAAAGTGCTTGCCTTTAAGAAAGAAGACTTCATTTTGATTCTCTGAACACATATTACAGAAGTAAAAGTGCATATGGGGTTGCACGTCTGTGTCCCAGGACTGAGAAGACCGAGACAGGACAGTTCAAAGACAGTTAAAGACTCTGCCTCCTAAACAACGTGGCTCCTGAGTGTTCTTACACTTGAGGTTTTGTTCTGGCATGTACATTACACATGTACACACACGAGAGAGAGAGAGAGAGAGAGAGAGAGAGAGACAGAGAGAGAGAGACAGAGACAGAGACAGAGACAGAGACAGAGACAGAGACAGAGACAGAGAGACTTTATCTGCCAAGAACAATGGGAAATTATGAGTGAAATTATAAGGCAGAACTGTGGGCAGATTTGATCTAGAGTTGGACAAAACCCTCTTGTATTGGCTAAGACTGGAAGATAATAAATGAGTAAGAAACAGCCAGGACAGTAGGCAGGAGGTTTGCACAGTTGAATGAACAGCTAGAGAATAGTGGGGAGTGAGGAACAATTGATGGGCCAGCTGGTATAACAGGGAGGTTCTGCCTCTTATATGAGACTTGGGAGGCCTGGCAGTTAGGCTGAACCAGTGTACATTCTGTGGTCACATTTCTGAAAATGCGGTGGACCTGTCCATGACTTCCTTCCTTTTACTACTGTATATTTTGTGTCTCCTGTCCACTTGCCTTGACACTAGAGCTTGTTAACAAAAAGAGAGATTACTAAGTTATACTAACATTGTAGATACCTGATAGATGATTATCTCTCCAAAAATGCATCTACAGAGGTGAGACTTCAGGTCCATCTGTAGCAAGACATAAACCAGAAATCAAGGTATAATCCTGTAATCTTAGCACTCAGTAGGTAGAAGCAAAGTATCAGATATTCAACTCTGTTTTAGGCTACATAAAAGTCCAAGGCCAGCCTGTGACACATGAGACCCTGTCATAAAAAAGAAAAGAGGTTGAGGTTAGTTATTCATTGGTCCTGTTTTAAGGTGTTTAAGGATGTTCTCTGCAGGATGCAAGTGGCATTTGCTATGTGTTGTTTGGATTTTATAAGTTGTCAAAAGGCTTGCATTTTGAAGGCTTGGTCTCCAGTGATATTCAGAGGCATGGCTTTGGTAACTGTCTGAATCATGAGATCTCTAATATCAATGTGGTACTCCATTAGAGTTTCACAAATTTAAATCCATTTGTCAGTGATTGAAACATCTAATATGTCCTGTTTGGAGGACATAATCACTGGGGTGTGCCCTGGAATGATATCACCTGTCTTTGACTGTGTTTCTGTCTCTGTCTGATTCTGCCTCTGCTTCTCTGTCTCTGCTTCACCTCTCTTATCATATATCTAGTTTCAATGACGTGAATAGCTTTCCTTTGTCACATTCCCCACCCAGATCTACCTTGCCTCAGGGTCACAGCAAAGGTCCAAGTGACAGTGGACTGAAGGTTTTGAAATTAGAGCCCAAACATAGCTTTCCTTTGGTTGTTCCCTTTGCTTTCTCTTCCTCAGCTTGTCCAAATGTTGCTGCATACCAGGTTGGGAGGATGAAATAGAATCAGAAACTGGGCCTTGGACATTAATTAAAGTGCTAGTTGCACAAACATGAAGACCTGAGTTCCATCTGTAGCTCTCATATAAAAAGAAGGCATGATGGCTCATCTCTGTAGTCCTAGCATTGGGGTGGTAGAGATTGGAATAATAAAGGCTGTCTGGCCAGGTGAGTTCATGAGCAACAGTTTAAGTAGGAGACTCTGTCTCTACTCTAAGGTGGAGAGTGATTGAGAAAGAAGAGGAATTTCAATCTTTGTACTTTAATACACTCCTCTGTATACACACACTGAAATACATATACATACACTGATCTTTTGGGCTTCCTGAAAAAGCAGATGCCAGCCTTAGTCGCAACCTGTCTAGTGGTCTCAAGGTGTGGTCAGGAAGATCACGTATTGCTGGCAATGAAAAGTAGTAAAGAATACACATAGATTTCAACATTAATAGAGGACATCAAGACTCAAGCTAATTTAGCAATATGTGACAATACTTTCCCATGAAAGACATTTCAATTATAAGTACTGAGTGGCATTAAGAGTTAGGGGTATGCGGCTGGAGAGATGGCTTAGTGATTAAGAGCACTGGCTGTTCTTCCAGAGGTCTTGAGTTCAATTCTCACCAACCACATGGTGGCTCAAAACCATCTGTAATGAGATCTGATGCCCTCTTCTGGTGTGTCTGAAGATAGCTACAGTGTACTCATATACATAAAATAAATAATTCTTTAGGAGTTAGGGGTATTTTGTATTTTCTTTTTTTCTGTGAAGGATAATGGGCTGGGTTTAGCCAGTTGCCAGTGTTAGTCATGTGCATAATCCCAGTTCTTGGCACACTGACAAACCCTCATCACTCTGAGTTGCTCACTTTGGTTCATGACTGTCTCACAGCCAACCAGGCTGAGTAGCACCAACATGCAAGCCTTTAGTTAAAGATCAACTAGCAGGAATTAGGAGGATGCACCAAAAAAAAAAAAAAAAAAAAAAAAAAAAAAAAAAAAAAAAAAAAAAAAAAAAAAAAAAACTTTTATTTAAGAGAAATGAAAGAATGTTCAGATGTATGTTTTGAAGTCCAGAATTTTGCATGTATATGTGGGAGTAGGAAAGAAGGCAATCTCATATCTGCATATGCTTTTCTATTGTATCTATGTTTCCCTGCAATATGCTAGGTTAATCAGAGGTATGGTCTATGTAAAGTTTTATCTAATCAAATCACCTGGAAGAACACTGGAGCCCAGATGTCATGGGACTTTTACAAGATCCCAAATGTGATCTGAGAGCTTTACCTTCTGACTTTTGTCTGTATGGAATCTTAATCTCTCTTTACTATTGATATTTTTTGAGATAAGATTTCTTGCAGCCTAGGCCAGTCTTAAACTTGCTGCATATTTGAGGAAAGCCTTGAACTCCTGATCCTCCTGCCTCTGCCTCCCAAATACTAATGTATTTTACTACTAAACCTTGTTTGTGTAGTCTGGGACTCAGTTCTGGGCTTCCTGCATTGTAAGCAAGCACTCTCTAAACTGAGCCAAACGCCATCCCACATCTATACCATTTTCATCAAACTTAGTTCAAGTGGGACTACATGGATCTTCTACAGAAAGATTTAAGCAGAAAGAGGGTTGTATGTCAGGGCAGAACTTATGGGGATTTCTCAAAGAAATGATACTATAGAGAAACCGCAGCAGGTAAGCAGGTAACACTCAGAAATGTAAAGAAGCAGCTTGTCTTACAAAATGCCCTGAAGACATGAATGAAGGATATAACTATTTATTGAAGGAAAGCTCATATACTGCTTTTATATTTAGTATTTTTGTTGGATATTTTATTTATTTAGATGTCAAATATCTCAATATATACAGCATCTTTGGAAACTGAATGTTATCTAAACCTAAAGCAAATGATGTTTTTTTCTTTTTCATTTTTTATTGGTTATTTTACTTATTGACATTTCAAATGTTATCTTCTTTCCCAGTTTCCCCTCTGTAAAACCCCTACCCAATTCTCACTCAGCATCTATGTGGGTGCACCCACACCCACAGACAAACTCCCAACTCACCATCTGACACTCCCCTACACTAGGGCATCAAGCCATCACAGGATCAAGGGCCTCTCCTCCCATTGATGTACAACAAGGCCATCCTCTGCTACATGTGAAACTGGAGCCACAGGTCCCTCTATGTATACTCTTTGGTTGTTGATTTAGTTCCCTGGCGATCTGGGGGGAGGGGGTGTCTGGTTGTTTGATATTGTTGTTCTTCCTATGTGTTGCAAACCCCTTCTGCTTCTTCAGTATTTTCTCTAGTTCATCCATTGGAGACCCTGTGCTCAGTCCAATGGTTGATTGTGAGCATCTGCCTCTGTATTTGTCAGACACTGGCAGAGCCTCTCAGGAGACAGCTATATCAGGTTCCTTAAAACAAACACTTCTTTGCATCCACAATAGTGTCTGGGTTTGGTGTCTGTATATGGGATGAATCACCAGGTAGGGCAATCTCTGGATGGCCTTTTCTCCAGTCTCTGCTCCACACTTTGTCGCCATATTTTCTCCCATGAATATTTTGTCTCCTCTTCTAAGAAGCACTGAAACATCAACACTTCGGTCTTTCTTCTTCTTGAGCTTCATGGGGCTGTCTTAGTCAGGGTTTCTATTCCTGCATAAACATCATGACCATGAAGCAAATTGGGGAAGAAAGGGTTTATTCAGCTTACACTTTCCACATTGCTGCTGATCACCAAAGGATGTCAGGACTGGAACTCAAGCAGGTCAAGAAGTAGGAGCTGATGCAGAGGCCATGGAGGGATGTTACTTACTGGCTTGCTTCCACTGGCTTTCTCAGCTTGCTTTCTTATAGAATCCAAGACTACCAGTCCAGAGATAGTGACACCAACAAGGGGCTATCCCCCTTGATCACTAATTGAGAAAATACCTCACAGCTGGATCTCATGGAGGCACTTCCCCAACTGAAGCCTCCTTTCTCTGTGATAACTCCAGCCTGTGTTAAGTTGACACACAAAAGCAGCCAGTACAGGGGCTGTGAACTGTACCTTCGATATTCCAAGCTTTCAGACTAATATCCACTTATCAGTGAGTGCATACCATGTGTGTTCTTTTGTGACTTGGTTACCTCATTCAGGATGGTACTTTATAGTTTCATCCATTTGCCTAAGAATTTCATGAAGTCATTGTTTTTAATAAATATGTAGTACTCCATTTTGTAAGTGTTCCACATTTTCTGTATCCATTTCTATGCTTTAGGACATCTGGGTTGTTTCCAGCTTCTGGCTATTACAAATAAGGATGCTATGAACATAGTAGAGTATGTTTCCTTGTTATATGTTGGAGCATCTTCTGGATATATGCCCAGGAGTGTTACAGCTCGGTCCTCAGGTAGTACTATGTCTAATTTTCTGAGAAACTGCCAGACTGATTCCACATTATGTGTATCTGTTGGCAATCCCGGAAACAATGGAAGAGTGTTCCTCTTTCTCCACACTCTCCCCAGCATCTGCTGTCACCTGAGTTTTTGATCATAGCCACTCTGACTAGTGTGAGGTAGAATCTCATGGTTGATTTGATTTTTCATTTCCCTGTTTACTAAGGATGTTGAATATTTCTTTAGCTTTTTCTTGGTTATTCAATATTCCTCAGTTGAGATTTTTTTGTTAAGTTTCACCCCATTTTTAATAGGGTTATTTGGTTCTCTGGAGTCTAAATTCTTGAGTTCTTTGCATATATTAGATATTAGTACTTTATCGCATGTAGGATTGGTAACAAACTTTCCACAATCTGTTGGTTGTTGTTTTGTTTAGAATACCAAAATACCCTGGATAGCAAAAATTATTCTCAACAATAAAAGAACTTCTGGGGGAATCACCATCCCTGTCCTCAAGCTACATTACAGATAAAAACTCTATGGTACTGGTACAGAGACAGGCAGGTAGATCAATGAAATAGAATTGAATTCCCAGAAATGAACCCACACACCTATGGTATTTGACAAAGGAGCTAAACCCATACAGTGGAAAAAAGGCCAGTATTTTCAACAAATGGTGCTGGTTCAACTGTTGGTCAGCATGTAGAAGAATGCAAATTGATCTATCTATTCCTATCTCTTTGTATAATGCTCAAGTCCAAGTGGATCAAGAAAGTGTACATAAAACCAGAAACACCGAATGTAATAGAAGAAAGTAGGCAAGTGCCTCAAACACATGAGCACAAGAGAAAATTTCCTGAACAGAACACCAAAAGCTTATGCTCTAAGATCTACAATAGACAAATAGGACCTCATAAAATTGCAAAGCCTCTGTAAGCCAAAGGAAATTGTCAGTAGGACAAAATGGTATTCATATACTTAACTCAGCCCACCACATTCTATTCCTGTTTCTTTTTTTTCTCAGTGTCCATCTGGAAATTATGAAGAGATGATATTGTTGGGTGGGAGTCTTCTTTCAGCTAAAGTTCCTGCTCAGGTTACACTGTGTTTAAACAAGGAGGCTTAATGGGTTATTTATGGCATAGGCCTAGGTAGTAGAAATGGTAGCTGGTAGAATGTTTTCCTAATGGCAGCATCTGATTGAATGGTCAGAGTGGGCTGATGTGTGGCAGGAGTGGGGAAGGGGATTCTTCCTTTGAACAACATAAAAGAGAGGAGTTTGAAATGGGAGGAACAACCAAGGAAATTGGGTTTCCTAGACAGAAGATAAGGAACCTTAGCAGGAAGGACTGGCCAAGAGACCCTTTGTATATAGGGCATGTGTACATATGCATGCACATGCATGTGTAGGCAGAGAACATCCACAGATGAGGGTTTTCAATTCTAGTTCACAGCTTTTTTTGTTTTTGTTTTTGTTTTTGTTTTTATGTTGTTGATGCTGTTATTGTTGCTTGTTTGTTTTCAGATAGGACTTTTCACTGGCTTGGAACCTGCCAGGAAGTCTTGATTGATTTTACAATGTGTCCTGTGGTGTCTGTTTTTGTGTCCACAGTACTGGGCTTAAAGGTGTGTATACCTGGATTTGTAAAATGTGCATTATGGGGAGTAAATATTCTTTTTTTCCCATGGATCTAAAATATATGTTTTTTTTTGTTTGATTGTTTTTAAAATAATCATTCCATTTGTTTATATCTCAAATGATATCCCCCTTACTGTTTACGCCTCCAAAAAACATGCATCCAAACTCCACCCTCTTATCTTTCCCCTTTGCCTCTATGAGGGTGCTCCCCCATAGACTCCTGTCCCATTGCTCCACCATTACCCTACACTGGGGTACCAAACCTCCACAGGACCAATGGCCTCCTCTACCATTGATGTCAGACAAGGCCATCATCTGCTACTTATGTATCTGGACCCATGGATCCCTCCCTGTACACCGTTTGGTTGGTTAGTACTTTATTGAATTAACTATCTCCTCTGCCCAAGAGGAAGGTTGAAAATCAAGAACACCTCTGTCCAAGTTTGGTCCAAAAGTACTGGGCAATATCTGATTTGGAGCTTTCTGTGTCCCCAGTCAAACTCCTCCCCTAAACCATGAAGGGATGATCAGCAAAGCTATTGAACACAAAAGGCTGTATTCTGCAACTTAGTAGCCAGACTAGATTTCCTTCCTCCAGAGAGACAGCAATATACATCAAAGGAGCCAACTCAGGATTGCTTTTTCCCAACCACCTCTTCTCTTGTGCTTCTTGAAACATCTCTTAATTCTGACTTTCCTAAACGGCATGACTCCTTTTTCCCCCTTCGTTCTTCTGAATTTATCCATGTGGATGCATTCAAATTTCTTGCACAGAAGCCTCTCACATGCTTTGCATTCATAGAAACTACAGAGCAAATGATTTAAAGACAAGCCATTTTAGAGAAATTTGTACTTAAGTGACTATTTCAAAAACATACTTATGCTAAAATTGCCCTTGTTTGTGAACTTTGAACAAACCAGTTATCAAGTCAATGGTTCCAGGTGTGTTTGGTCTCTGATTCGACTGGCTCAGCTTTCATTATGCTGGGGGATTTGGTTGCATGAAAATGGTTCATTTGTGAAGGGGTAGAAAATTCTTACTTAATGTTTTTCCTAGAAGAATAATGTGCTAAAATTGCTATCTAACTCATGGCTGAAAAAAGGAGCTGTCAAACATTTTCAAGCTATTAATATTTAAAGGTGGTCAAATGACCCCACTTCTTAGTAGTTTTAAAGACATTTGCAATGCAAATAAATATGTGTTATAAATATTTCTATTTTTACGATTGGGTCCTCTTATTTTAAAAAAGACACTACTTGCATATTTATACCTCAAAGACTGATCATTTTTACATAAAGCTTTAATATACAATCATGCTTTTCCATGGACATGTTCCCTCTGGTGGTATTTGCACCACACTGGGAAAGCTGAAAAATTACTGCCAGAGATTATATGGCTTTCAAAGTGGAAAATGCTCAGTACTTTTTCATTCTTTATTTTAAAGTGATGAGTTTCTATTTTATTATCAAGGCTGGACTTGACTTTCTTTACTCCAACCATTTTCTTGCCTCTGCTTCCCAAAATAGCTGGGAATACTGACGTTTGACTATGCACTAGGGTTTACCTAGCCATTTATAGTAAAAAAATTCTTAACTCTTGTTTCAATGTAATTGTGTCTATGATCTAACAGTGTGTTTAAGTGACACCATTTACTTCACCTTCAGTGCATTCTGCACAAGTTATGCTATTACTCTGCATGTAGGTTTTGCTGGCCACAATATGTCGCTGTTATACATGGTACTGGAATGGAGAAGTATAAACATAACATATGCAAGAATCTAGAAGGGAAATTGCTGTGTAAAAAGATCATTTGTTGGGAGCTGACCCTGAGCCATAGCTCGCCACACCCAAATCCTGCCCAGGAAGAACTGGTCATCCAGGAGTGTTAACCAAGGTGAGACCACCAATACTGATCCAGTACCTGACCCATGTGGGACCTAGCTGGAGTCCACAGGACACAGGAATCTTGAAGCAGCTTGGGACAGGAAACTTTAGGTTCCTATCTGTGCCCCAGAGCTGTCCTGAGTCACAATTCTCTATACCCAAATACCACCTAGAGAGAGCTGGTCTCCCATGACTGTTGATATACCTAAGATCAAAGGCTCACAGGCTTACAGGAGGGAGCTACAGTCAGAGACAGCAAGACCACCTAACACCAGAGATAAGCAGAAGGTGAGAGGTAAGCACAAGACTATAAGCAATAAAAACCAAGGCTACTTGGCATCATCAGAACCCAGATCTCCCACCACAACAAGCACTGGATATTCCAACACACTGGAAAACTAAGATTCTGATTTTAAATCACATCTCATGTTGATGATGATTAAGATGGACATGACTAAGTCTCTTAAAGAAATTCAGAAGAACACAGGTAAACAGGTAGAAGCCCTAAAAGAGCAAAAACATAAATCCCTTAAAGAAATACAGTAAAATACAACCAAACAGGTGAAGGAATAGTACAAAACCATCAAGAT
Organism: Mus pahari; assembly: GCF_900095145.1. Taxonomy (NCBI): domain Eukaryota; kingdom Metazoa; phylum Chordata; class Mammalia; order Rodentia; family Muridae; genus Mus; species Mus pahari. Next base: position 88,984,686 of record NC_034594.1, read on the forward strand.
TTTAAAAATTGAAATAGAAACAATAAAGAAATCACAAAGGGAGGTAACTCTGGAGATAGAAAACCTAGGAAAGGAATCAGGAGTCATAGATGCACAAGCATCACCAACAGAATAAAAGAGATAGAAACATCTCAGGCATAGAAGATACCGTAGAAGATATTCACACAACAGTCAAAGTAAATACAAAAGGCAAAGAATTCCTAACTCAAGATATTCAAGAAATCCAGGACACAATGAAAAGACCAAACCTAAGAATTATAGGTATAGAAGAGAGTGAAGATTTCTAACTCAAAAGGCCAGCAAACATCTTTAACGAAATTATCGAACTTACCTAACCTAAAGAAAGAGAAGCCCATAAATGGACACAAAGCCTACCGAACACCAAACAGTTGGGTCCAGAAAAGAAATTCTTCCTGTCACATAGTAATCAAAACAACAAAGAAAGAATATTGAAAGCAATCAGGGAAAAATATCAGTTAACATATAAAGGGAGACCCATCAGAATTATACCAGCATTCTCAACAGAGACTCTAAAAGCCAGAAGATCTTGGACAGATGTCATACAAAGTCTAAAAGAACAAATATGCAAGTCCAAGATATTATATCCAGCAAAACTTTCAATTTCTATTGAGACAGAAACCAAGATATATCAAGACAAAACCGAATTTAATACCTTTCCACCAATCTAGACCTACAGAGAATAATAGAAGGAAAAAAATCCTACACAAGGATAGAAACTACACCCAAGAAAATGCTAAAATCTCCAGACTGTTGCTGTATCTCCTCCCATGGATATTTGAAGGAAAGGCCATCCAGAGACTGCCCCACCTGGGGATCCATTCCATATATTTTTACCAAACACAGACACTATTATGGATACCAACAAGTGCTTGCTGACAGGAGCCAGATATAACTGTCTCCTGAGAGGTTCTGCTAGTGCCTGACAAATACAGAGGTGGATGCTTGAAGCCAACCATTGAATGGAGCACTGGATCCACAATGGAGGAGCTAGAAGAAGGCTGGAGGGAACTGAAGGGGTTTGCAGCCCCATAGGAGAAATAACAATATGAACCAACGAGTACCTCCAGAGCTCTCAGAGACTAAAACTCCAACCAAAGAATACACAAGGAGGGACCCATGGATCCAGCTTGATATGTAGCAGAGGATTGCCTTGTCAGACATCAATGGGAGGAGAAGCCCTTTGTACTGTGTAGGGGAATGCAGGACAGGGAATTGGGAGGGGGTGGGTGGGTGAGCGATGGGGATGGAATAAGGGTTTTTGGAGGATGAACCAGGAAAGGGGATAACATTTGAAACGTAAATAAAGGAACTATCTAAAGAAACAAAACAAAACAAAACAAACTGAAAAAGCAATAAACAAATCTCATAACAAACCCAAAAGGAGAGAACCACACAACTTAATTCCACCTCTAACAACAAAAATAACTGGAAACAATAATCATTGGTTGTTAATACCTCTCCAAATCAATGGACTCAATTCCTCAATAAAAAGATAAAGACTAGCAGATTGGGTAATTAAATAGGACCCAGCATTTTGCTGCACACAAGAAACATACCACAGTGAAAAAGACTGACACTACCTCAACATAAAAGGCTGGACAAAAATATTTCCAGGCAAATGGTTCTAAGAAACAAGATGGAGTAGCAATTCTAGTATCCAATAAAATAGACTTTCAACCAGAAGTTATATGGAGAAGGACATTACATAATCATCAAAGGAAATATTCATCAAGGGGAACTTTCAGTTCTGAACATCTATGCCCTAAATGCAAGGGCCCCCTGAATTTGTAAAGGAAATATTACTGAAGTTCAAGGCAGACATTGAACCTCACACAATAGTAGGAAATTTCAATACCTCTCTCTTACCAATGGACAGATTATGGAAACGGAAACTAAACAGAGACAGTGAAACTAGTAGAAGTTATGAACCAAATGATCTTAACAGATATATACAGAACATTTTACCCCAAAACAAAAGAATATATATTCGTCTCAGCACGTCAAAGCACCTTCTCCAAAACTGACCATATAGTTGGAGACAAAATAAGCCTCAACCAATATAAGAAAATTGACATAATCCCATGCATCCTAACAGATCACCACAGACTAAAGTTGGTCTTCAATAACCTCAGCAAAAACAACAGAAATCCCAAATACACATGGAAGCTGTCAACTCAATGACAATTTGGTTAGGGAAGTGTACTGGCTGGTTTTGCTTGTCAACTTGACACAGGCTGGAGTTATCATAGAGAAAGGAGATTCAGTTTGGGATGTGCCTCCATGAGATCCAGATGTGGGGCATTTTCTCCGTTGGTGATCAATGGGGGACTACCTGGCTGGTAGTCCTGGGTTCTATAAGAGAGAAATCTGAGCAAGCCCAGGGAAGAAAGCCAGTAAGTAACATCCCTCCATGGCTTCTGCATCAGCTCCTGCTTCCTGACCTGCTTGTGTACCAGTCCTGCCTTCCTTTTGTGATCAACAGCAAGGTGGAAATTATAAGTTGAATATACCCTTTCCTCTCCAACTTGCTTCATAATATTCATGATGTTTTATGCAGGAATAGAAACCCTGACTGAGACAGACAGAAGTAAAAAATGAAATGAAAGACTTTTTAGAATTTAATGAAAATGAAGGCACAACAAACTCAAACTTATAAGACACAATGAATGAAGTGCTAAGAGGAATGCACATAGCTCTGAGTGCTTCAATAAATAAATTGCAAAGAACATACACTAGCAGCTTAATTGAACATCTGAAACTCTAGAACAAAAATAACCAATGCACCCAAGATTACTAGACAGAAGGAAATAATCAAACTCAGGGATGAAATCAACCAAGTCAAAACAAAGAGAAATATACAAAGAATTAACAAAACCAGGAGCTGGTTCTTTGAGAAAATCAATAAGATAGATAAACCCTTAACCAGATTAACCACAGGGTACCAAAACAGTATCTGAATTAATAAAATAAGAAATGAAAATGGAGACTTATCAACAGAACCTCAAGAAATACAACAGATTATCAGATCATACCACAAAATCCTATACTCAACAATCCTGGTAAATCTAGATGAAAGATTTGGTTTTGTAGACAGTTACCAGGTACAAAAACTAAATCAGGATCAGATAAAACATCTAAACAGTCCCATAACACCTAAGGAAATAGAAACAATCATTAAAAGGCTTACAACCAAAAAATCCCCAGGACCAAATTATTTTAGTGTAGAAGTCTAGCAGACCTCCAAGAAAACTCAATACCAGTAATTTTCAAACTATTTCATAAAATAGAAACAGAAGGAACACTACCCAAATACATTCTATTAAGCCACAGTTACACTACACAAAGACCTAACAAAGAAAAAGAACTTCAGACCAATTTCTCTCATGAATATTTTTTTGCAAAAATACTCAATGCAATTCTTGCAAATCAAATGCAAGAACACATCAAAATGATCATTCATCATGATCAAGTAGTCTTCATCCCAGGGATATGCGGATGGTTTAAAATATGGAAACACATCAATAAATCCACTATATAAACAAACTCAAGGGAAAAATAACTCACACAATAATCTCATTAGAGACTGAAAAAGCATTTGATAAAATATAACACCCCTTTATGCTAAAAATATTGGTAAAATCGGAAATTCTGAGTCCATAATTAAATATAATAAAATCAATATACTATAAGCCAATAGCCAACATCAAACTTAATGGAGAGAAACATGAAGCAATCCAACTACAATCAGGGACAAGACAAAACTGGCACTCCCCCTATCTATTCAACATAGTACTTTAAATTCTAGCCAGAGCAATTAGGCAACAAAAGGAGATCAAAGGGACACAAATTTGAAAGGAGGAAGATATCACTATTTGCAGATGATATGATGGTATACTTTAGTGACCCCCCAAAAAAAAATCCACGAGAAAACTTCTACAGCTGATAAACAACTTCAGCAAAGTGGATGGATACAAAATTAACTCAAACAAATCAGTAACCATCTTCTACTCAAAGACCTGAGAAAGAAATTAGGAAAACAACACTCTTACAATAGTTACAAATCATATGAAATAATTTGCTGTGACATTAACCAAGCAAGGAACAAATCTGTATGACAAGAACTTCAAGTCTCTGAAGAAAAAATGAAGAAGACCTCAGAAAATGCAAACTATATCCCATGCTCATAGATCGGCAGGATTAGCATAATAAACATGGCTACCTTACCAAAAGCAGCCTACTGATTCAATACAATTAACAGCAAAATACCAACTTGCCATGGACTGGACTCAGTTGGTCCCTCAACCCCCCGCAGGAGAATCAGGGTCCCAGTTCTCAGGTGAGCAAAGAGCCAGAGGGGTGACAAACAGACACAAACACCAGAGAGAATGTTGAATCTGAGTGTAATTTGTCAAAGTGAACATCAAACTTATATTACAGAAGAAAACAAGGAAATTAGGCGATACATTAAGGTCATCCAATGTACATCAAGGTTACCCAATGTAAAATGACTCTACACAAAACAGAGGAATGCATACATGAAAGTAAACAGGAACCAGGAAATGTTTACTACTGGGATAAAAAGCAGCCCCACCTAAGGTCAACTTATTCTTTGAAGCCAGGGGCAAGAGCTTTATTCCTTGCCATAGTTCCAATTCTAGTCTATTGTATAATCCACCTTCTCTCTAGGTCATTGTAAATTCCTGTATATGGGAGTGACATTCTGCTATTAGTCTAAGTATTTACTCTGTTTCATTCTTAAACTTAAACCTTCCTTTTTTCTAGGCCATTGTAAATTCCTGCACATGGGAGTAATTCGGCTGTTATTATAAGCTTGCATTATAGAACTATCTCTGAGATTTCTACCTCTTTTCCAGTAAATTATAATGCCCGATTTCTTTCACTATCTACTCTGGAGGCATTTCATCTGAATTTGGCATTCTTACTAAATTTAAAATCCAGGGTTAGGTCAATGTTTTCCTAGGATATTGGAACACTTGTGGAGGCCAATCTAACTTAGCTATTTGTCAAATCATTCCTTGGAGGCACTTATAATAAAAGAAATTGAAAGAAAGCACGCAGATCCATTCACTGACTGACATAAGGACAAGTTTGGAGTTTTCATGCTACAGGATGCCAAGACTCTAGGAGACTAAGTTTCCATGAACCTTTTTGCCTCAGAACTGCATCCAAGATTTGGGCCAATCACATGGTTTTCACTGGAGTGGGTGTGGCACCAACTCCATTCTTTACAGAGATAGAAAGAACAATTTTCAAATTTATCTTGATAATATAAAACCCAGGATAGCAAAAATCATTCTTAAAAATAAAAGAACTTCTGGGGGCATCAACATTCCTGATCTCAAGCCATATTACAGAGCAATAGTGATAAAAAAAATGGTATATTGGTATAGATACTGGCAGGTAGATGATTGGAATAGAAATGATGACCCAGAAATGATCTCACACACTTATTGTCATTTGACCTTTGACAAAGGAGCCAAAACCATGCAGTGGAAAAAAGGCAGCATTTTCAACAAATGGTGCTGGTTCAACTGGTAGTCAGCATGTAGAAGAATGAAAATTGACCCATTCCCAAGGACCATCACATAAAACCAGATAAACTGAATATAATAGAAGAGAAAGGGGGAAAGAACTGGTAATAAGGACACATGCTCCACTATGTTCATAGCAGCCTTATTTACAATAGCCAGAAGCTGGAAAGAACCCAGATGTCCCTCAA
>NC_034594.1:88991271-88997659 GCF_900095145.1 Mus pahari
AATATATACAAAGAAATCAAAACTTTAGACTTTAGAGAACCAAATAATGCTATAAAAAATGGGGTACAGTACAAAACAGAATTCTCAACAGAAGAATCTCGAATGGCTAAGAAGCACTTAAAGAAATGTTCAGCATCCTTAGTCATCGGGGAAATGCAAATCAAAACAATCCTGAGGTTCTACCTTATACCAGAGAGGATGGCTAAGACTGAAATCTCAGGTGACAGCAGATGCTGGTGAAGATTTTGAGAAAAAGTAACACTCCTCCATTACTGGTGGGATTTTAAGCTGGTACAACTACTCAGGAAATTAGTCTTGCAGTTCCTCAGAAAATTGGAAATAGTTCTACCTGATGACCCCACTATATAACTCCTGGGCATATACCCAGAAGATGCTCCATCCTATAACAAAGACACATGTTTTACTATGTCCATAGCAGCCTTATTTATAATAGGCAGAAGCTGGAAAAACCACAATGTCCTTATGGATACATAAAATATGGTACATTTATACAATGGAGGACTACTCAGCTACTAAAAACAATGACTTTATGAAATTCACAGGCAAATGGATCAACCTTGAAAATATCATCTAGAATGAGGTAACCCAGTCCCCCACAAACACAAATGGTATGCAGTGACTGATAAGTGTATATTATCCAAAAAGAAGCTCAGAATATACATTATACAACTCACAGACCATGTGAAAACCAAGAGGAAGTAAGAGAAGTCCAACACATGAATGCTACCTCCCTACTGATAAGGGGGAATTAAATAATCCCAGGAAGTAGAGGAATAGAGGGCTCTGTGAGGGGGAGAGGGGGAAGGGAAATGGGAGCATGGCGGAGGAGATGGCGGAGAAGTACAGACAGTCAGGATTTAGAAATGTGGAAATTAGCAGTGTCGGGACCTGGGGGTAGTCACTAGAAAGTCCCAGATTCCAGTGATGAAGAGGTTCCCAAGACCCAACAGGGAGAACATTAGCAGAAATACCCAATAAAGGTGAGATAGAATCTGTAGAGACTATATCCAGTTGATAGGCACGTCCCCCTATTGAATCCATAATTCCTCCTGACAAAAAAAGTACCGGGGACAAAGAGTGGAGCAGAGCCTGAAGGAAAGTCCATCCATAGACTGTGTCATCTAGGGATCTATCCTATCTCTAGATACCAAACCCAGACACTATTGCTGATGCCAAGAAGCACTTGCTGACAGGAGCCTGGTATAGCTGTCTCCTGAGAGGCTCTTCCAGAGCCTGACTGATACAGATGTGGATAGACGTGGCCAAACCTGAGACTGTGTGAGGGGACCCCAGTGGAGAAGTTTGGTCATGGACTGAAGGAGCTGAAGAGGTTTGCAACCCCATAGGAAGAATAATGTCTACTAGCCAGAGCCCTCAAAGTTCCCAGGTACTAAACCATAAACCACAGAGTTCAGATGGGGGATCCATGGATCCAGCTTGATATATATGTAGCAGAGAATCACTGAAGGGGGAATCCCTTGGTCCTGTAGAGGCTTAATGATCCAGGGTAGGGGAATGCTAGGGCTCTGAGGAGAGAAGGAGTGGGTGGGTGGCTGAAGGAGCATTGTCACAAAGCAGGGGGAGGTAGAAAGAGATGGAGGGTTTGTGGAGTGGAAACTGGAAAGGGGGATAACATTTGAAGTGTCAATAAAGAAAATATCCAATAAAAAATAAAAAAACAAAATGAAACAAAACCATCATCTGCCTTAGGTTTAGAAAGAATTCAGTCTCCAAAAATGTTGCATATATTAAGATATTTGACATCCAGGGACGAGTGTACAAATCTCAGATTAAAAAAATAAACAATAAATAAATATAGATAAATAAGCAAAGAAAATACAGAAATCTGAGGAAATGAGAGATGGTTTTGAGCTGAAGAATGCTCTTTCAGAGGACAAGGACTTGAGTGGCTCACAGTTGCCTATAACCCCAGTCTGATCTGAACAGATGGTCTCTTTCCTTTGCTTGCCTCTGAGTACACCACAGCTCACACTCATATGTGCAAATATGCTCACAATAATAGTGATAATAGTGATGATGATGATGGTATTAATAATAACAATAAAATATCCATAAAAACCCAGAATTTTCACTAACCCATATTTTGGCATCTTTTTCTGTGAATATGTCGCTCAATCCCAGATTCTCTGAGCAGGAAGACCCATGAGCATCTGGGAAATTAAATTCAAAACATTTGGGTGCCAAAGTAGTATAAATATAACATAACTTAAAGAAGTTCCATTGATGTCATATGACTTTATTATTACACTAGTGTGCCATCTCTCACTCTATTCATCCATTTATTTATTTATTATTTATTTATTTACTAACTTACTTATTGACATGGTCTCTCTACATACCCTGGCTGCCATTGATGTCATATGCCTTTACTATTACACTAATGTGCCATCTCTCACTCTATTCATCCACCATTTATTTATTTATTTATTTATTTATTTATTTATTTATTTATTTATTTATTTATTGATATGGTCTCTCTACATACCCTGGCTGTCCTGGTACTCACTATGTAGACCAGGCAGACTTGGAGTTTACTCCACAGGGTAGAAAAAGGCTTCATAGAAAAGGAAAAGGAAAACTCCACTTGGCCTTGAAGGACCATGACACATAGCCAAAAAGGTTGGTCTGGGAGATGACATAGGTAGATTCAGCTTACCCTGCCTCTCTCTCCCATATACCTACTCATTGCAAGGCAAGATACTTCTCTTTTAGAAAATAGTTTATTTTATGTGTATGGACAGTTTGTCTATATGCTAACCTGTGTGCCATGTTCATGCACTCCATATTGAAGCCAGTAAAGGCTACCAGATCCTATGGAACTAGAGTCAGTAGATAGTTATGAGTTGGGAATCCACCGTGGTCCTCTGGAAGAACATCCAGTGCATTTATTCAGTGAGATATCTTTCCAACCCCAGTTCCATCTTTTAAGTGGTTTAAGCTATGAACTGCTACTCATCAAGAAATAAGTTGGTTAGTAGCCAAAGACATTATATGGACTGGAAATAATTTGGTGGGATATTTCTTTATTACAGAGAGGAAGGGCACAGCAATATAGGAAAACTCACTCTTTGCTAATTTGCTAACCCATAAGGTACTGACTTGTTCCATGAAACAAGAGTTTGTCCCCTTCTTAGTTTCTCTAGTTGTACAAAATATAAAGGAGAAGATGGAAGATCATATTTTAAAAACTCATTACCATTTGCTAATGTACAGATAAGGCTGAAGGGATGGCTATTTATAAAACACTTGATTTGAAAACATGAGAATCTAAGTTATTTCCTCAGATCTCATGTGAAAAGTTTGGTGTGGTAACATCAGATTGTTATTCCACTGATGGAAAGACAGAGGCAGGGTATATACCAGTGGCTAGCTAAATATCAACCTTACTCTACTTAGTTATTTCCAAGTCAGTGAAAGATCCTGCCTCAAAATAAGGTGATTGCTTACTAAACCAGCTACAAACTTTGATATAACATGATAATCTGTCTGAAGGATATGCTAGTACAATAACAGTGCAAATGTTATGGAAGAAACCAACTAATGCCCGATAGGATTTAAGACCCACTCCTTCAGATGAAATTAATGGATGGCACTTCTCAGGCAGTCAAGAACCTGAGAAAAGATAGAGCATAGTACTGGGTAAAAACTAAAAAATCTTCATTTTTTTAAATCAGATTTTTTTTTTATTTACATTTCAAATATATCCCCTTTCCTGGTTTCTCTTCCTCCCAGAAACACCCTATTCCATCCTCCCTCTTGTTTCTATGAGGTCGTTTCTACACCCATCCATCCTCTCCCACCTCCCTGTCCTCGATTCCTCTACACCGGGGAATAGAGTCTTCATAGGACCAAGGACCTCTTCTCACATTAATGAATGACAAGGCCATCCACTGCTACATATGCAGCTGGAGACATATGTACTCCTTTGTTGATGGTTTAGTCCCTGGGAGTTATGGTTGGTGGGTATTGTTGTTCTTCCTATGGGGTTGCAAACCACTTCAATTCCTTCAGTCCTTTCTCTAATTCCTCTATTGGGGATCCCACACTCAGTCCAATGGTTGGCTGCTGTCATTTGCCTCTGTATTTGTAAGGTTCTGGCAGGACCTCTCAGGAGACTGCCATATGAGACTCCTTTCAGCATGCACTTCTTGGCATCCACAATAGTGTCTGGGTTTGGTAACTGTATATGGCATGAATCCCCAAGTGGAACAGTCTCTGGATGGCCTTTCCTTCAATCTCTGCTCAACATTTGATCTCTATATTTGCTCCTGTGAACATTTTGTTCCCCTTCTAAGAAGGACCGAAGCACCCACACTTTGGTCTTCCTTCTTATTGAGCTTCATGTAGTCTGTGAATGGTATCCTGTTTATTTGAAATTTTTGGCTAATATCCACTTATCAGTGAATGTATACCATGTGGGTTGTTTTGTGATTGGGTTTCTTCACTCAGGATAACATTTTCTAGTTCTATCCATTTGCTTAAGAATTTCATGAATTCATCATTTTTAATAGCTGAGTATACTCCATTGTGTAAATGTACCACATTTTCTGTATTCATTCCTCTGTTGAAGGACATCTGGTTTCTTTCCAGGTCCTAGCTATTATAAATAATGGTACTATGAACATAGTGGATCATGTCTCCTTGTTACCCTGTGGAACATCTTCTGGATATAAGCTCAGGAGTAGGATAGTTGGGTCCTCAGGTAGTACTATGTCCAATTTTTTGAGGAACGGCCAACCTGATTTCCAGAGTGGTATTACCAGTTTGCAATCCCTTGAGCCATGGAAGAGTGTTCCTCTTTTTCCACATTCTTGATAGCATCAGCTGTCACCTGCATTTTTGATTGTAGCCATTCTGACTGGTGTGAGGTGGAATCTCAGGGTTGTTTTGATTTGCATTTCCCTAAGGGCTAAGGATGTTGAACATTTCTTTAGGTGCTTCTTGGTCATTCAACATTCAGCAGCAAAATGAGTCCTAATGACATTCTGCTGTACCTATAGATCAGTGCCTCACTTACCGATCATCAGAGAAGTTGCCTCCTACATGCAGAGACCGACAAGTGGACAATATGAAGAAAGACTACATGGGATGATCTAAATGGGATGTCTTCATGAAACTTCTCATCTCAGGGTTAAGGGAACCTTGGTGAAGAGGAAGTGAGAGGATTTTAAGAGCCAGAGTTGACAGAAACTATGTCTTCCAGATACCAAATGGCCAACAAACATATGAACTCACAGAAACTTTGGCAGCTTGAACAGGAACTACACAGGTCTAACCTAGACAAGGTTCTACTATTCAGATGGAGAAGTAGACAGCAGTTCCTGATCTTAACCTTGATGCTATCTCCAATTGACAAGCACATACAAAGGAAAAAAGATAATTTCACCAACGAATTCTTACTGGCTATACAAATCATACTTAAGGGCAGGCCCCATACACCTCAAAAGATTGCCAACTGAAAGGAAAGGTTTTGTTTTTGTTGGTTTGTCACATATTACTTTTATTTTAAACCTAATTTTTTCTTTGGTTTTATGTTATAGGATCTGGTTTTGTGTTTTTATGGATTTTCCTTTTGCTTTCTTCTCTCTTCCTGTGTTCATTATTTTTCCACTTTCCCTTTGTGGTTTCCTAGTTTCTTCATTTTATCTTATTCCATTTTTTTAATGTGCCAGTTTGTTTTATTAACAGAAAGGAAGCAGAAAGAAGGAATAGAGTTGAAAGAGTGGAGATGAAAGTTAACCATGCTCACAAAATTTTGTATTTTTAGTAACTAGAAATAATAATAATAATGAATGACACCTGAATATTTGTCTGGATTCCACAGGGAAACATACCCATCTGCATACACACCTGCATAGAACCCCCCTCCCCCCCCCAAAAAAAGAGGTGGGAAGTGAGAAGGAGAAGGAGGGGGACACCTTATTCAGGACTACCATTGAAGGTGTTACTACAGTAGAGGAGAGACTGGACTTATCTGTAAATATGGAGTGCTAAATTAGTTCTTGGTAGGAAATAAGATCTGAGTGAGTGGATGTGAAATACCTAAGACAACAGGGTGCATAGAGTTCATTCTGGGTGATCGTATTCTTGCCATGGATAGGCCAGGTAACCAGACATAGGAGGAGGCTTCTGGAGGATAAAAAACATGATCACGTGTTAATGTATACTGGTCTGTGATCTCAGAGCTTCCAGGCTGGTGAGTGGGCCTCCTTAATCATGTTGAAATTAGCCTTTAGCATAGAATCTTCAGCTTAGTTCTCATCAAAGGTAGTATATTCAGTAATTTCTTACAAATTTTGGTTAGTTTTGTGTGTGTGTGTGTGTGTGTGTGTGTGTGTGTGTGTGT
>NC_034594.1:88997684-89003723 GCF_900095145.1 Mus pahari
TGTGTGTGTGTGTGTGTGTGTGTGTGTGTTTGTATATGTTGTACAGGTACATAGCTACACATGCTTATGGATGTATGGAGGCCCTCAGTTAATGTCAGTTGTCTTCTGCAGTCACTCTTTACATGATATTTTTGATAAAGGGTCCTTGTGTATATGTGGCTCACTGATTCGCCTATGAGGGCATACCAGAGAACCCTGGAGACCTTCCTGTCTCTTCTGCCTCAGTACTAGCATTACAATTTTGAGAAACTGTGCATGATTTTTTTTTAAGTATGGGCACTAGGGTAGATCCAACTGAGGTCCTCATGTTTGTACAATCATTTTGCCCACTGAGCCTGCTACCAGCAGATATTTGTATTGTTGTTTTAATTCCATGGAAAAACACTGTCTCTAAATACGTCTGTAGAGACCTGACTGGATGGAAGTCTGTTCCTTATTTGGTTGCTAGCTAGAGGAGAGCAGCTAGGGAAACAAACCTTCATTTTATCAGAACTAGCCAAGGAAGAGCAAAATTGCTCTCCCAGGACCACCTGGTTATGGCTAGCACAAAAAACCTGATATACGCATTCAAACACCCATGTATGGTCAGATACATCGGAATAAACTTAAATTGTGGCCTGTGTGTACCTGCAGAACCACCTAGGGCCTTGTTTCTTAAGAATATACCAGTGCTATAATATTCACACTTTTATTGGCTGCCCTGTATTTCCAGAAAGAGATGTGACTCTCAATTTGATTTTAAGATTTAAATACTTGTGATTTATTGTTCTCCAATAGTTGAATTCTCCTTGCCAGTGAGTCTCCCCTTGTTGAGCCTTCAGTAAGTCATTCAGGGGAAGGCAGTCAGGATTTCTTGGCTCATTTTATGGTCTCTTGTAATGAACATGTAGGCTTTATTTAGTTAGAAATGTTACAAGCAAGACAGTAGAATATGGGCCACAGTTTTAACATTTTAAGCACTGATAACATTTGAAATCGAGGCAGGAGAATGATTTTTATTAATTAAGCATGTCTTCTGCCCTTCTGTATGCTGCTCCTTCCAGTTGTTAAACACTTAAGAAAATGTGAAATGAACATGATTACAAGGAATTATGAGGGTTTTTTTTAAAAGTGACAGATGGAACCATGGTTTTTACTTTAAGAGTGTTTTGAATTCAGCTTATATCTCTAGAGTACCACCTTCTTACAGAGGAGGCATATGTTTCATTTAGTGCTGGGGGGGTTTTCACAATACAATGATCTAGAATCAATGATCAGTGGCCTATATCCCCTGCTACATATGCAACTGGGGCCATGGGTCACTCCATGTGTACTCCTATGTTGTTGGCTTAGACCCTGGGAGTTCTGGGTAGGGGGAGCTGTTTGATTGATATTGTTGTTCTTCCTATGGGTTTGCAAACTTCTTCATATCCTCCTATCCGTTCTCTAATTCCTCCATTGGGGAGTCCATGCTCAGTTCAATGGCTGGCTGTGACCATTCAATTCTGTATTTGTCAAGCTCTTGCAAAGATTCTCAGGAGACAGCTATATCAGGCTCCTTAAAACAAGCACTTCTTTGAATCCACAATAGTGTCTGGGTTTGGTGACTGTATAAATAACAGATCCCTAGGTGGGTGATGGCCTTTCCTTCAGTCTCTGATCTATACATTGTCACCATATTCCTCCCATGAATAGTTTGTTTTCCTTTCTAAGAAAGACCGCAGCAGTCATATTTTGGTCTTCCTTCTTCTTGAGGGTCACTTGTTCTGTGTATATTGGGTATTCTGAGCATTTGGACTAATATCCACTTATCAGTGGATGATATTTTCTAGTTCCATCCATTTGCCTAGGAATTTCATTAAGTCACTCTTTTTAATAGCTGAGTAGTATTCCATTGTGTAAATATACCACATTTTCTGTATCCATTCCTCTGTTGAAGGACATATGGGTTCTTTCCAGGTTCTGGCTGTTATAAATAAGGCTGCTATGAACATAGTGGAACATGTGTCCTTGTTATATGTTGGAGCATCTTTTGGGTATATGCCAGGAGTGGTGTAGCTGATTCCTCAGGTAGTAGTATGTCCAATTTTCTGAGGAACTGCCAGACTAATTTCCATAGTGGGTGTAACAGATTGCAATCCCAATAACAATGGAGGAGTGTTTCTCTTTCTCCACATCCTCTCCACCATGTGCTGTCACTTGAATTTTTGACCTTAGCCATTATGACTGGTTTGAGCTGGAATTTCAGGTTTGTTTTGATTTGATTTGTATTTACCTGATGACTAATGATGTTGAACATATCTTTAGGTGCTTCTCCGCCATTAGACATCCCTCATTTGAAAGTTCTTTCTTTAGCTCTGTACCCCATTTTTAATAGAGTTATTTGATTCTCTGGAGTCTAACTTCTTGAGCTCTTTGAATATATGGATATTAGCCCTCTATCAGATGTAGGAATGGGAAAGATCTTTTCCCCAAACTGTTGGTTTCTGTTTTTTTGTCCTATTGACAATGTCTTTTGCCTTACAGAAGCTTTGCAATTTTATGAGGTCCTATTTGTCTGTTGTTGGCCTTAGAGCATAAGCCATTGGTGTTCTGTTCAGGAAATTTTCTCTTGTGACCATGTGTTGGAGGCTCTTACCCTCTTTCTCTTCTATTAGTTTCAGTGTATCTGATTTTATGTGGATGTCTTTGATCCATTCAGACTTGAGCTTTGTGCAAGGAGATAAGAACGGGTCAATTTGCATTATTCTACATGCTGACCTCTAGCACCATTTGTTAAAAATGCTGTCTTCTTTTCACTGCATGGTTTTAGTTCCTTTGTCAAATATTATGTAACCATAGCTGTGTGGGTTCATTTCTAGGTCTTCAATTCTAATCCGCTGAAATTCCTTCCTGTCTTTGTACCAATATCATTACATTTTTATCACTATTGTTCTATAATACAGCTTGAGCTCAGGGATGGTGATTCACAGGAGCTCTTTTATTGTTGAGTATAGTGTTAGCTATTCTGGATGTGTTTTTATTCCAAATGAATTTGCAATTTACTCTTTCTAACTCTATGACGAATTGACTTGGAATGTTGATGGGGATTGCATTGAATCTGTAGATTGCTTTTGTCAAGATGGCCACTTTTACTATATTAGTCCTAGCAATCCATGAGCATGGGAGATCTTTCCATTTTCTGAGATCTTCAATTTCTTCAGAAACTTGAACTACTTGTCATGCACAATGTTCACTTCCTTGGTTAGAGTCACAACAAGGTATTTGATATTATTTGTGTATATTGTGAAGGGTGTCATTTTCCTAATTTCTTTCTGATACTGTTTATCATTTAAGTAGAGGAAGGCTACTGATTTGTATGAGTTAATTCTATATCTAGCCACTTTGTTTATCAGCTTTAGGAGTACTCTGGTGGAATTTTGGGGTCATTTATGTATACTATCATATCATTTGCAAATAGTGATATTTTGATTCATCCCTTTTCAATTTGTATCCCTTTGAGCTCCTTTTGATGTATAATTGTTCTAGTTAGAAATTCAAGTACTATATTGAATAGATAGGGAGAGTTTTGTCGAGTTCATGATTTTAGTGGGATTGCTTCAAGTTTCTCTTTATTTAGTTTGATATTGGCTACCAGTTTGCTGTATATATATATTTTTATTATGTTTGGGTATGGGCCTTGAATTTCTGATCTTTCCAAGACTTTTAACATGAGGGGATGCTGAATTTTTGTCAAATGCTTTTTCAGCATTTAATGAAATGATCATGTGGATATTTTCTTTGAGTTTGTTCATGCAGTGGATTATATTGTCAGATTTCTGTATATTAAGCCATTCCTGCATCCCTAGAATGAAGCATACTTGATCATGGTGAATGATTGTTTTGACGTATTCTTGGATTTGGTTTAGTAGAATTTTATTGAGTATTTTTGCATAGATGTTCATAAGTGAAATTGGTCTGAAGTTCTCTTTATTTAGTCTTTATGTGGTTTAGGTATAAATGTAATTGTGGCTGCATAGAAGGAACTTGTTAGGGTTTCTTCTGTTTCTGTTTTGTGGAACAGTTTGAAGACTATTGGTATTATTTCTTCTTCAAATGTCTGACAGAACTCTCCACTAAACTCATCTGGTCCTGAGCTTTTTTTTTTTGCTTGGGAGACTATGAATGACTGTTTATATTTCTTTAGGGGATATGGGACTGTTTAGATAATTTATCTGATACTGATTTAATTTTGGCACCTGGGATCTATCTAGAAAAATGTCCATTTCAACCATATTTTTCAATTTTGTTTAATATAGCCTTAAAATCTGAATGATTTTCTTTGTATTTCCTCAGTTTCCATTGTTATGACTCCTTTCTCATTTCTGATTTTATTAATTTGGCTATTGATTTTGTGCCCTATGCTTAGTCTGGCTAAGGATTTATCTATCTTGTTAATTTTCTCAAAGAACAAGCTCATGATTCTGTTAATTCTTTGTATACTTCTCTATTTTTTTCTAGTTGGTTGATTTCAGCCCTGAGTTTGATTATTTCCTGCCTTCTACTCCTCTTGGGTGTATTTGCTTCCTTTTGTTCTAGAGCTTTCAGGTGTGCTGCAAAGCTTCTAGTGTTTGCTCTCTAAAGTTTCTTTTTGGAGGAATGCAGAGGTATGAATTTTCCTTTTAGCACTGCTTTCATCGTGTCCCATAAGTTTTTGTATGGTATACCTTCATTTTCATTAAATTCTAAAATGTCTTTAATTTCTTTTTTTATTTTTTCCTTGACCAAGTTATCATTGAGTAGAGTGTTGTTCAGCTTCCATGTGTATGGGGATTTCCCTTGCTTTTCTTGGTATTGAAGATTAGCCTTATTTTGTGGTGACCTGATAAGATGCATGGGATTATTTCAATTTTCTCATATTTGTTTCAGCTGTTTTGTGGCCAATTTTGAAGAAGGTACCCTGAGGTGCTGAGAAGAAGGTATATTCTTTTGTTTTAGGATGAAATATTCGATAAATATCTGGTAAATCCATTTGTTTCATAACTTTCTGTTAGTCCCCACTATTAGAGGTGCAATGTGTACTTTGAGATTTGTAAAGTTTATGTGGGTGCCCTTTCATTTGAAGTATAAATGTCCAGAATTGAGGGTTCATCTTGGTAAATTTTTTTCTTTGATAAGTATGAAGTGTCCTTCCTTATCTTTTTAAATATCTTTAGGTTGGAAGTTGATTTTATTCGATATTAGCTTATTTCTTGGGACCATTTGCTTGGAAAATTATTTTTAGAGCCTTTTACTCTGAGGTTGTTTCTGTCTTTGTCACTGAGGTAGGTTTCCTGTATGCAGCAAAATACTAGGTCCTGTTTATATATCCAGTCTGTTACTCTATGTATTTTACTGGGGAATTGAGTCCATTGATGTTAAAAGATATTAAGGAATAGTGATTGTTGCTTCTCATTATTTTTTGTTGTTAGATGTGGAATTTTGCTTCTCTGGCTATCTTCTTTCAGTTTGTTGCAAAAAGATCACCATCATGCTTTTTCTAGGGTGTAGTTCCTCTCCTTGTGTTGGGGTTCTCCAGCTATTATCTGTGTAGGACTGGACTTGTGGAAAGATATTGTGTAAACTTGATTTTGTCATGGAATATCTTGTTTTATCCATCTATGGTAATTGAGAATTTTTTTGAGTATAGTAGCTTAGACTGACATTTGTGTTCCCTTAGGGTCTGATGACACCTGCCCAGGACCTTCTAACTTTCATAGTCTCTGGTGGGAAGGCTGGTGCAATTGTGATAGATCTACCTTTATGTGTTACTTGACCTTTTTCCCTTACTGTTTTTAATATTCTTTCTTTGTTTAGTGCATTTGGTGTTTTGAAATATTATGTGACAGGAGGAATTTCCTTTCTAGTCCAGGCTATTTGGAAATCTGTAAGCCTCTTGGATGTTCATGGGTATTTCTTTTCTTTTTTCTTTTTTCTTTTTTCTTTTTTCTTTTTTTGTTTTTCTTTCTTTCTTTTCTTCTTCTTCTTCTTCTTCTTCTTCTTCTTCTTCTTCTTCTTCTTCTTCTTCTTCTTCTTCTTCTT
>NC_034594.1:89003818-89016713 GCF_900095145.1 Mus pahari
TCTTTCTTCTTCTTCTTCTTCTTCTTCTTCTTCTTCTTCTTCTTCTTCTTCTTCTTCTTCTTCTTCTTCTTCTTCTTCTTCTTCTTCTTCTTCTAGGTTAGGGGCATTTTCTTCTTTAATTTTGTGGAATATATTTCCTGGTCCTTTAAGTTGGAAATTTCCACCCTCTTCTATATGTATTTTCCTTAAATTTTGTCTTCTCATTGTGTCCTGGATTTCCTGGATGTTTTTTTTTTTTTGTTAGAAGCTTTTTGCTTTTTGCATTTTCTTTTTCTGTTATGCCAATGTTTTCTATGATATCTTCTGCACCTGAGATTCTTTCTTCTATCTCTTGTATTCTGTTGGTGATTGCATCTATGACTCCTGATCTCTTTCCTATTTTTCTATTTCTAGGTATTTTTCTCTTTGTGCTTTCTTTACTGTTTACATTTCCCTTTTTAGATCTTTGGTAGTTTTGTTCAATTCCTTCACCTGTTTTCCTGTGTTACTCTGTATTGATTTAAGGGAGTTATTTATGTCTTTCTTAAAGTCCTCTATCATCATTATGAGAAGTGATTTTAGATCTAAATCTTGCTTTCGCAGTGTGATGGTGTATCCAGGACTTGACATGGTGGGATAACTGGGTTCTGATGATGCCAAATTACCTTGGTTTCTGTTGCTTATGTTCTCATGCTTGCCCTACACCATCTATTGATCTCTAGTGCTACCTGCCTTCACTGTATCTGATGCAAACCTGTCCCTCCTGTGATTGTGATTGTGTCAGAACTCCTCAGAGTTCAGCTGTCTCTGTGATCTTGTGATATTGGGATCCTGTGATCCTGAGATCCTGGGTATGTTAGAGTGCCTGGTTGTGGAGCTTCCTTTGGGTGTTGTGGGACTGGGTTCACAGCTAGTATGCAAGTCTTCTCAGGGTACTGGCTCCAATGGGAAAGAAACAGTGCCACTGATAATGGATCATGCTGGTGTCAGTTACTCCTAGGTATGGGAGCCTATGCTGTAGCCTTCTCACCAATGATACTATGATCCTGGGCATGTTAGAGCTCTTGAGAGTTGAGTTTCCTCTTAGGTGTTGTGGGACTGGGTACAGAGCTGGCACCCAAGGTCTGCTCAGGTACTGACTCAGAGTGGAAGGAATCTTTGTCACTGGCTTGTCAGAGTTCCTGTGCTCCTAGATCCCACTGGTCCCACTTTCTTCCAGGTGTGGGGGAAGATGTTGTGGTCTCCTCACCTGCGATCCTATGATCCTGAGTGTGTTAGAGTGTCTGGGAGCTGAGCTTCCTCTCACTAACTCTGATCTTTACAATTGAGTGAGGTTTTGTGTCGTGCTATTAAAACATAGAGATGAAGATGACCTGGTTTATACTCTCATTGAATGCACTGTAGATGCAATTGTTGTCCTCTGTAAAATTGAAGGTTCCGTGTATCTCTCTTTGGTTGAAAATGGCCAAAGTATTACAGCTCTCAGAAGAGAAGCCCACACAGGGCAGGTAGCTGTGATCCCATATCTTACCTTTTACCATGGCAGCACCAATGCCAGAAATGTGGGGGTAATGGTGGGTGGCAGTGTGTAATGGTGGATTTAAAGTGCTTTGGGTGAGAGGAGCCTGTTAGAGGAGTAGCAGGGATTCCCAGTTCTTGGGGAGAGACAACTCTTCCTCAAAGTGTTACAGCTCAGTAAAACAGCCATTCTTAGGTATTTCTTAATGAAAAATATCATGTGCATGTTGTTCCATGTAAATAGGGCCTTTATAAACATTGATGAATAGGATGAGATCAGAGGTAGATGCTTTGCATTGGCTCAGTATGAGATGTTAGCTGTGCTCTATCAGCATGAGGAAGAACTTCAGGTGTTTTCCTTGAAGGTTGCCATGGCCCTCTCAGTGGAAGAAACTAGTGACGTATTCCAGAGCAGGCAGAATTTGTCAAGGAGCTGGCCCTAGGCCTACTTTCTCAACTCTGAGTATCAGTGATTTGAGTCTCACTCACCCTTACCAGTTTTGTGTGTGCGCATTTGTGTGTGTGTGTATGCTTGTGTGTGTGTGTGTGTGTGTGTGTGTGTGTGTGTGTGTGTTTTGTTTTTTAGGAAAGGTGTCATTGGAGTAACTGTCTCCACTGTTGTGAATGAGTTGAAATTGAACTAAATCTTTTGCAATGCTATTTATATGTTATTTCAAAATTGGATGAGAAATCAGGTGTGAGCAGAAGCAGGGTTCCACTGGGTAATATGAGGCCAAGAAGGGGAAGACACCAAGTTACCAAGTTATTTGAGTACCATGGAGTAAGGGTGTTTGGAACATATGGTGTCTAGAAATCTCCCTGGAGATCTTGGAGCATTTGTATGTCTTTTTCTACTGGCCCAGATTCATTGCTATTGAAGCAACATTCCTCCTCCATCAAAATGCAAGTCCCTCCTTGTTCAGAAGTCAGTAAGTCCAGGGCCCTCCAGTTTTGAAGAACAACTTCCACTAAAGATATTATCTGTCATTGAAGGGACTCAAGGCTGTCTGAAGTAGAAGTCACTGTCTGGTCAAATTTGTCCTGGAAGTCACTGGCCATACTAAGTGTTTGGAAGAGGTCTGCTACAATATTTCCTGATTTACCCAGTGAGACAGCACAACCCAGTCCAATGAACAGAAGGACAAAGATATCTTTCTTCTTCTAGTCTCCTACCAGCTGTGTGGTATTTCAGGTTTATCGAGATAAACATGTGGGACAAATATTATGGGGATGCAGGAAACTTGGAAAGGGACTTAATGCAGGAACCGGTAGTTCCTTTTCATCAGAGAAGTGCAGAGGGGTTAGCACATTTTGGTTTGGTGGTGATGATATAATGGGTACATGTAGGATGGGGTCTTGAGGAGGGTCCTACTAGGCAAATCAGGAGGAATAGATCAAAGAAAGGAATATCTCCTGGCTCCTGGTTTTCTTTCTTTCTTTTTTTTTTTTGACAATTGACGGATTGATGTTTATTAAACTTTGTAATAGAATTCAGGCATTATACTTAAGGATGGCATCTTAGTTACAGTTCTATTGCTGTGAAAAGACACCATGACCAAGGCAACTCTTAAAAAAGAAAATATTTAATTGGGGCTGGCTTAGAGTTTCAGAAGTTCAGTCCATTTTCATCATGGTGGGAAGCATGGCAATGTCCAGGCTGACATGGTGCTAGAGAAGGAGCTGTGAATTCTATATCTTGAATAATAGAAGGTGACTGTGTACCACATACTAGGCATAGCTTGAGCCTAGGAGACCTCAAAGCCCACTCACACGATGACACACTTCCTCCAACAAGGCCAAACCTACTTCAGCAAGGCCAAGGCTCCTGGTTTTCATGTGGATAAGGATCTATGTTGTTTGTGAAGGGAAATGTTAATGCAAACAGCTGATAATAGCAGTCACAAAAGTGAAGCAAAGAAACTGATCTGGGGGGAGGTTAAGGAAAGTAATTGAGCTGTATATTTGATGTATTGTAGCCAGGAAAGAGTAGCTTGGAGACTCTTCTGAGATTGGTTTTCCAGTTGAAGAATATTAACTTGGGTAATTACTGATTTCAAGGCAGGGACAAGCTGGCCAGAGCCACATAGGTCAGCTACAGGGTATTTGTAATAGCCATTAGGATAGAGTTTTCCAGTGACTTGTTTGCCAATGGTCATCCCATGAACTGCTGATGGAAAACTGAAACATGTTTTAAGGTTTGTGAGAATTGGGCACCATGGATTCAATTCTTCAACACCAGTATCTGCAACCTCCATATATGGAGGCCTCCCAGAGACATTCACCTTCATTAAAGAAAGCAAAGAAAAGGGATGGGGAGAGTGGAGATAGAATCTATGTGTTAGGGGATCTCAGTCCTGGTCTTACATCCTTGAAGTGGGTATTTCTTGGTCCCTATGATTTTGTTTTGTCCATTTTAGATATCCCTAGTGAAGAAACTCTAGAGGTGAGTGTTTAAAAGGCTAGAAAAAGTCTGGGAAGTAGCAGAGTTAGTATGAAAACTGAAAAAAAAAATGCCATATGAATAGAGGAGGGGGAAGCTTGTGGAGAGTATATGGCCATGGATGTCCTTCCAGGAAATCTTTTAGGTTTTTTTTTTTTTTTTTTTTTTTGTATCTCCACTGCTTCCTCTGCCCTTGATCTGCCAATGATCGGCCAGCCATCTTTTTGGTTGCTGGGATGGAATCAGACATTTATGGCAATATCAAGCTAGGCCTAGTCTGGTCCTGTGGGATAACACAACCAAAACCACTTCTAGTTGTAAGTTGGAGGTCTGTTTCCTCTCATATCCCATCCAAGAGATCATGCCATCATATTAAGATAGGAGAGATTATTTCTGGTGTGCCAATGGAGGGAGATATGATGGTGTTAGGAGCTCTTATAGATATACTTAGAGCAGTCACACCTGTCTTTAATTGTATGTTAAGTTTAATTGTATGTAGGAGGTTGTCTTTTGTTTTAGAAGTTGACCTTTTAGGGTTTGATGCCCTCTTTCTATTATTTCTTGGCCTGAAGGTTTGTGGGGAACTCCTGCATTATAGACAATTTCTTATTGTGACCAGAATGTTTTGAATTGAGAGCTAATAAAAGAAGGGTAATGGTTAATTTTTATTTGTTGAGGAATGCCCATGATGGCAAAGGTGAAGAGTATAGGGTGAATTAAACATTTTGAGTTTTCTCTTGCTTGAGCTATAGTGCATGTAAGTGTGAGTATATATCTATCATAACAAAGATATATTTTGTCTGCTGAATTGGTGAATATGTGAAATATAAATTTACCATAAGGCATTGGATTTGTAACCCTAGGGATTTGTACTCATAGTCTGTAAATCTGTGATAGTAATAATGGATGCACAATAGGACCATGCTTTTATTATTCTTTGGAGTTGAGCATTGCGAGGGGGAGCTATTATAAGTGTGTGTGTGTTCATGAATGGAATTGATCTGCTTGTTTGGTGGTTGCTATGAATGTTCCTGTAGAGACAGTTTGATCAGCAAGAATATTTACCTTGAATATTGGTCCTGGTAGGGGACTGGGAGATTTGGCATGCTGAATGTAGAAGGGAGAAGCTTTTTCCAGTAAGAGGGTGGAAACATCTATGATTAGATGGGAAAGTGGGAGATATCTAATTTGACAAAGGATCTTGATAGCCAGGGAAGCAAATTTACAGCATATATACTGTCCAAAGAATGGCTAAAGGGCCTATTGACTTCTTGCTGGCTAAATAAATAGTATATAGTTCATTATATTGATGGAAGTGATAAGCTAGCAATTTCAATTAAACAGCAGGGGTTAATATTAACTTGGACTGCTTGGGATTTGGGGGATTCTGGATCTTTTTTCGGGGTCATGAATAAAGTGAAGGGTGGGGATTGTTTTTGCAACAGAATCATGAAAATTAGAAAGCAGATACATGATAGAATGTTGAGGGTTGGGGCTATGAAGTTTCCTTGGTTTACATCTGTTTTTGGTAAGTTATTGGTGTTGTTGGTTTAAATAGGAAGAAGATGTAGTAGCTCTCTCCAGTTGAGTGTGTGGAGCTGGAATAGGAATAGCAGTCAGTGGAAAGTTGTTTGTTTTTCTAATGAAGTCCTGTAGACCTGTAAGTCTAATCATTGTTTGAGGAAATGAGGGCGCAGCTGTGTTGTAGAAGCTGCTCTTTTACCATTTGTATGAGAGCTTTACATTTCTCTGTTGATAGAGGCCACAGTTCAACTAAATGGCTTTTTTGGGGACCCTATCAAGGCAAGGAGTATCAAATCTGATGTGACCCTTAGAATTGGAGTGATTTGGAGGAGGGGTTAGGGTTTCTTTTGTTTTGTTCTGTTTGGTATAGATTTCTTAATCTGTATTTTCATCTATCATGCTGTGATCTCTTTCTGATTGGGTGATAAATACTACCTTCACAGTTTGTATGATATGTCTCCCTAGAAGACTGATAGGTACTAGAGTGACTAGGGAGAGTACTAGACCAGTAGTTCCATCAGGCTCTTCCCTCCTGTAGGCCTGTTTGGTGATAAATGCACGAGAGGAGTCCCCAGTGCCTAGATGTCAGGATCTGTTACCAGTCTTGTTGGATCTCTTGTTGTTTCTAAATTTCTTTGACTGCTCCAGTATCAATAAGATATTTTAAATGGTTTATTATCTATTTTGATGATTATTTTGGGTGGTAGCCTTCTGAGATTCTGCATATATATATATATATATATATATATATATATATATATATATATGACTTCTATGGGAGCAGTTTCCCACTTATTGTTATGGTTGAAGACTGCCCATGCTTATGTTTAAAGGCTAAAGTGTTTTACGATCTTGAGATCTTGATCATATAAGGAGGTACAATCTCTTGTCCGGTAGAAACCTTTGTACCATCAAGGACAGACTATCTTAGGTGTATTGGGATTCTTTATGGGAAGGGAGTATTTTAGGCATTCTTTTCTCCAGTTTCCTGTCTTTCATATTTAAAGCATATTCCCTTTGTTTGGTTTGCTGCTTCTAAACTCTGAGCCACAGATGTAATCTGGTGTGACATTGTTCCCATACCAGGGACAACCTCAACCCCATCCAACTTAATGTTCTTCCCAGAGACTTTGGCACGCTAGCCTGGACTTAGAAATCACACCTTCCCAGATGATGTTTTAAGAGGAAAACCTCTGGCTATGGGGTTGGGAGTTTTTATTTCTAGGCTCATTATAGTTCTGAAACAAAAATTGGATAGGAGCTCTCCAAGCTTTTAATGACGAAAGATCAGGGAGGATGCAGGGTCTTCTGTGCATGAGGATCGGTAAGCCTTCCCCATCTTGGAATTGCACAGAGGTGAACCTGCTGGCTCTGTCACCTCCTGTGCTCCAATCAAAAATTCTCCTTGGACAAAGAGTTCATCAGATTCTCATGGGAACTCTGCCAAATTCTGGTTTTGGCTGAATTGTTGAAATCATTCATTTTGAAATAGGGCCGCCATTGTAAAAATATCATATTGGTCAGTGAAGAGACATAAACATCTCTCCAATCTGGGGCCACGTTTAAGGTGGTAATATGGCTCTGTAGAAGGGACTTTATACATGATGCCTGAGTGCCATCCTCCTTGACTGCCTGCCTGAGTTCTTTTAAATCTGTGGTTTGCAGTGGCTAACAGTTGAGTGGTTTATTTCAAGTGATGTTAATATTTTTACCTATAATTTCATGATTCTTTCTTTAAATGCTTTTTCATCTCCCTAACAGAAACACCTAAACAATGCTCATGCTTTTTAAACCAAACTCATTCTAAAAATTTTCTACTAGTTTACAAATTAATTGAATTTCAAAAAATCATATCAAATATGCCTCCCACAGGTCAAACTAATTATGTTTTTTTTTTTTTTTTTTTTTTTTTTTTTTTTTTTTTTTTTTGAGATAGGGATTCTCTGTGTAGCCCTGGCTGTCCTGTAGATCAGGCTGACCTTGAACTTGAACTCAGAAATCCACCTGCCTCTCCCTCCCAAAGGCTGGGAAAATAAGGGTGTGTGCCACCACCACCTGGCCACTAATTATGTCAATAACCATTATTTCATCCCTAATTAATAAATTAATACCATCTACTTAAGCCAGTTTCTTTTATCCTGACATGAAATTACTGCCTATCACACCCATGCAAAACAACAATGATGATGACAACAACAACAACAACAACAACAACAAAAAATGATTCATCTTTGGAATTGCCCCCAAAGTGCTACTTCTGTACAGGTCCATATCCCTTTTGTCCTTTTAATCTTCTTTCTCTCCTACATTTGGTTGATGAGCTATAGGGGAGTTTGCAGCTTTTAATAACCCTTGCTAACATATGTTTTGAAAAATCTAACTCTATACATAGTAGTCCGTGTCTGTTATTCTAGTGTTCTTATAAGATAATGGGAGAAGGAGATGGGAAATGGAGATGGAAAGTGGAGACCCGAGAAGACAAGGAATGTCAGGGCCTGCTGGCCTGATATATGCAGCATTAAAACAAGAAAGAAATTGTTTTAAAATTAGGTGGCATTTGAAGCCTAACAATTGACCTTGGTGATTGTGAACCCACACCTATCCATGGTGTGTGGACAGCAAGAACAAGAGTTATTTTAGAAGACCAAATTAATAGGATGCCTACCTCTCTAAAATCCCCCATGCTTGACAGTCTAATACCATTATCATTGTAAATCAAGAGTGGGGGTTGTCTGGGAATTTGCACCGTCCCAGTGGTTCACACCAACAGACAAACCTACATAACTTCTAAAAAACTATCTTTAGATCTATTTAATTGTTTTTGTAGCAGCATTTAATAGGAACTTTATAGTTTTATCTCCAAACTGTTATGGCCTCCTTCTGGTTACAGTCAGGACTTTAATACCAAAAGAATAACACAAAGCATACCATGGTGGTCTTACAGCTGTGACCCATACAGTAAGCAACCTCTGACAATCACTTATTTCCCACAAGTGTCTATTGGGATAACTTGGATCTGTTGAGTTAGTTCAAAATCACTGCCATTGACAAAGTTTCTCACAGATCATTAACCATGAGATTATGTGGCACAGTTCATTACAATTTTGTCTCATCTTCTGCATTAGTAAAGAGGATTGTGGGCATTTATCACTTTGTGACAATTATAGAGATTTCCTCTGAAGTGTGCAGATTTTCTTGTCCAGTTTTCCTGATAGTAAAAGCATGTAGTAATTTGCCCAGTGATGCATAATCATTTAAATGCAAATGAAGCCGGGCAGTGGTGGCTCTGGCCTTTAATCTCAACCCTTGGGGTGGATTTCAGAGTTCGAGGCCAGCCTAGTCTACAGAGTGAGTTCTAGGACAGCTAAGTTTACACAGAGAATCCCTGTTTTGAACCCCCCTCAAATGTAAATGCTAATGAAATACCAACTAAGGATCACAGGATTGGAGATAACCCTTGTCCTTCTCCCAACAGACACACACACAATTCCTACTTGGAACTGTTTCTCTATGCAGCTATGAACACATTTGCTCAGAGTATTTGTTATATTAGGTGTGTATAAATTGTTATACATTGTATCAGACTTCTGCCTTATTATTTCTTACATTTAAATACAGACAGAAGGAGAATGGTTAAATTCACTTTTAAAGCTCTATCTTTTCTTTTTGTTTAACTTTATTTTGTAAAGATTTATTTTACTTATTTATGTGTATTTGTGTGTTGCAGAGTGGGTTTATTTGTACTATATATGCGTAGATGCCTGTGGAGGCCAGAAAGCTTTGGACACCTACAAATTGATCTAAGCTGCCTGATGTGGGTTTTGGGAGCCAGACCTGGGCCCTCTATGAAATCAATAACAACATTTAACTACTGAGCCATCTCTCCAGTTCCTCGTCCTTTTCATTAATACATAAAAATTGAGAATGCTATTCCTTGCAAAACAGGAACCTTTTCTTCCATTTTCAGTCTCCCCTGAGGTCTTGTATTAGAGAAAACTCTTTCTTGAAGACCCACAATTCAACTATTTGTGTAATGTTTGGCTACTAAGTCTGCAAACTTGCCACAAAAAAAAAAAAAAAAAAAAAAAAAAAAAAAAATCAAAGAATCAACAGGCAAAATTTTAGTCTATCTATTTCAGTAAACCTTTATCTATGTGTGGGGGCAATGCACAGACAGCCTGGTCTCCAGTGGGGCTTAGGTCTTGAACCCCGGTGGGACTGATGGTAGTTATTTCCACCTACATGGGAGACATGCATTTGATCATGTCTCCTGGACCCCTGGTTCCTGTCGAAGTTACTGCCCTCACAGCCAACACAGGAGAAGCATGTGGCTAGCATTCATGTAGACAATGTCCCAAGCATCTGTCATTCTGGCTAGACTCCTCCCCACAGTTACCTAGCAACAGCAAGAGAGCAGCCTTCTATCAGAGGGGCTGGTTGGCATCTCCTCATTCTTCTTAAGCTTTCTTACTTTCTAGCCCTCCTTCTCTCTCTCTCTTTTCCCTTCCCATCTCTCTCTCTAAGCTTTTGCCTCTCTTATTCTCTAGCCTTTCTTCTCTCTCTCTCTTCCACCTTCTCTCCTCATGACCATGGCCCACCTCTCCCCCTCTCATTCTATCTTCTCTCCTTTCTCCCTGCCTTTCTACAATAAAGCTCTAAAACCATAGACAGTCTCTGATCATGAAGGCCCACTGTGCTTGAATGATGGGATAAGCTTTTTCCTAACAAGTGGTGTCTAAGCTCCCACCAGAAGGCCTTCTATGCTGCAGTCACAGACCAGACTAAGGACTCTTGCCTGCATGGGAACCACCCAGCACCCCCATCACCCCCTGCCTTCTTCCCTTATCACCAGGGCTGAGTGCTACCCCAGGGGCCCTATTCTGTTTTCAGCTCCTCTGCTGTATCCAGCTTGGGATGCTGGAGACTGAGAACCTGGTACCTGGGGCTGCCCCTTGTCCACCATCTATCTTGTGGGGTCAGTGGCTTAACACAGCCAGATGTCCACTCAGGGCTACATGGAAAGCTTGTGGCAGTCTTCCTGCATCTGCCCACCCAGAGCACTGGAACTCTGCTCTCTCCTACTCCCCTCTTCCCCAACACCCACGGCCCTGCATATGTGAATTTCATATCCCCTCTCTCTCTTCCCCCCTCCCTCTCTCTCTCTCTCTGTTTGTGTGCAAAACAGAAGACAACTCTAGCTATTCCAGGTATTGTTCTTCAGACTCTGACTTGTATTTTGAGACAAGAGCTTTCACTGGTCTCTAGCTCAGGAAATAGGCTAGACTGGCTGGCTAGCAAGCTCTAAGAATCCTTTTGCATAATCTTTCACCTCATTTTATGACTGGCTGCTTTCATAAACACATTTTGGTCTGAGCTCTTTTATGTAAATTGTATATAATTTGCCGGAATTCTCACCATGCATCTGTCGTATAATTGTTTTCATTTAAATATAAACAGTAAGCAGAAGATAATATGCAATTTAAAAAGATCTTTTCCTTTATTATCTATGGGATTACAAGCATTTGCCACTATGCCTGCTTTGTTGTTTGGACGCTGTGGATAAATGCAGACATTCGTGTTCGCAGGGCATTTGTTTGACTGATGTTATTACCTCTCTGGACCACATACAATTTTTAAGTGCCACGAATGCTTATCCACTTCCCTGCATCAACTCGTTAATACTTATTCTTATTTCTACAGCTGTTTGGGCATAGTATCCCAGGAAAATTGCAGGTTTCTAACTACAATACAACTAGTCATTTGTTCTGCTTTTGTTGGAAAAGATATCACTGGGAGAGGGGTTCTCAGGTATGGTTTCTGTGCCAGTGGAAGTGTCCACTGGGAACATTTTAGACCGGCTGAAGGCCAGACCCTTGTTGAGAGGGTGTGACAACTGCAATGACCAATGACTACAGCAAGAACTCTTTTGGATACTTTTTTGTCTTTCTTAGATACTCTTGAGAATGTCATTTCCTCACCACAGCAATGTCCAATGCCCCATGTCCTCAATGAGCAGAATAAGATTGGGGTGAGTGAGTAGGCCACACCTCAATATATAAGATTGAGAGAAATTGGGAGATATCCTACAATGTTGACCTCAGTCCTTATGTATACAAATGTGTTGTCATGTATTCCCACATCCCTAGGCTAGACATTGTCGTACTTGCTTGGAATCCCAGTGCTCAAAGAAGTGCAGACAGACACATCCCTGAGGCTTTCTAGTGAGCCAACCTAGACTAATAGAAGAGTTCCAGGTAAAAATAATAGAGCTGTTCTCAAAAATCAAGGCAAAGTGAAATGAAGTGAGGTGTCAAAGATATTCCTTAAGGTTAAGCTCTGACCTCCCCTGCGCGCGCAGGCACACACACACACACACACACACACACACACACACACACACACCCAGAGAGAGAGAGAGAGAGAGAGAGAGAGAGAGAGAGAGAGAGAGAGAGCAGAGACAGAGAGACAGACAGAAACAGAGAAAGACAGACAGAGAAACATACACAGACACATATACACATACAAATATATTCATCAAAACACAAAAGGTATCACACACAGGCATACACACAACACACATGTAACAAATATACACACACACATAAGACACGAGACACACACACTCTCTCTCTGCTCTCTCTCTGTATATATATATATATATATATATATATATATATATATATGTGTGTGTGTGTATTTATATGTGTATGTGTATATGTATACACACACACACACACACACACACACACACACAAAGGTGAAAAGGAACTGGCCACACTGTTCTTTGCTATATGGTTGAGCCTTGGACTACCGTTCTTGGGCTCTGGCACTCATGTGACCAACATGATTGATTGATTGACTATGATTGATTGATCTGACCAACATGCTGATTGATCACCCACCTTAGCCTTGGGTGCCCAGAGCTCAGCATTGTACCAGCAGTAGTCATCTTGGGCTTGACATTTTGGAAATGTTCCTGTTGCCTAGCATTGTAAAGGAGCTGGCTAACCTCTGCTCTGGAGAGCAGGAGACTGAAAAGACCAACTCTAGCCAAGAGGAGATGCGTCTACATTCATATAACTTTTGGTGATTTTTCTAAACCTGCCTTATATTGGCCCCTCTTTTACCTTCTGACTAATTTTCTGTCTGTCTTTGTTACTCAGACTTTACTTCTGAGGTTTATGATTTCGCTTGTCTCTTTCCCACCTGGAATCCTCTGCCTCATACAATGGAAAGAGTATGCTTGAAAATGACCTTCTAAAGAAAAATTGGAAGATACAGACAGATTCAAAGAACTTTAAACTATTCATAACATATACACCTACTCTGAGCTTCTATACACACTAGCATGTCACTTTCTAGATCTTGGTACAGAAACACACAGACAACATACAGACACTCAAACAACTCTCTCTCTCTCTCTCTCTCTCTCTC
>NC_034594.1:89018498-89038186 GCF_900095145.1 Mus pahari
AAAAAAAAAAAAAGAAGGCTAGGAGTCAGTTGCTGAGTGGCAGGGACAGGTGTGTCTTCCCAGGAAGAAAAAGGGACACTCTTTGCTCCAAATGAGCAGCCCTCAGGGCCATGCTTATATGACTCTTAACACATGGTCTCTTCTCCTCCCTCTTCCCATACTCTCTTCCCTTGTGGTCATCCTACCACCCCCCAAAGCCCTCAAAACTAAATCCCACCTATATCTTCTGCCCAGATATTGGCTGTTGGTATCTTTATTTACCAGTCCGAATTAACTTGGCAGCAGTGTTACAGGGGCTAGATGCAGACTCCAGTTTTTTTTTTTTTTTGGGGGGGGGCAGCATTTAGCATTACAGTAGACAGAAAAAAACCCTCAACAGTAGGCTGTTGAGCTTTGGATGTTTGATTCCTAGATTTATTTTGTTTTGTTTTGTTTTGTTTTTGATAATAGATAAAAATAAATCCATCTGTTTCCTAGATACCTAGTCCAACTCACTTAGAGAAATTACCATCCAACTAGCCATATATTAGTTATTTGTGTGTGTATGTGGTAATGCATGTATGTACATGTTTTTACACATGTTTATACCTGTGTTTGTTTATCCCTGCATGTGTGGAGGTTGTTAAAGAACAACATATTGTAGTGTTTGAAGAGAGGTTGTGTGCATTGTATGACGTAAGTCAGAGTTGGGGGGTAGAATCTCAGTTTATAAGTTATCCATGAAAAATGCCTGGCTCAGTCAGGTTGGGTCAGGACCCACACTAATAACCACATTTGAAATAAATACATCTGTAAAGGTCCTGTCTTCAAGTTCTGTCATGTTGTAACATCCTGGGGATTAGTGCTTCTACATTAAGTATGGAGGATACAGTATAAGCCATAACAATGTGTCACCACTCATTCCCCAAAATTGGTGAGTAAGAGTTAAGCCTAAGTGATGTTCAACAAAAATTGTCAATTGGTGTTTGTTTTAGTTTCAGATGTCAGGGGACCATGTCCTCACATGGTAGTCACTTGTTGTGTATAGACACACCTTATCTGCCCTTGGTTATAATAATTGGGATCACTGATCCATGTGGCTTCAGCATGTTCAGTTGACCACATTTATTTCAATGTGATACCAGAGGCTTAAGCAATCAAGATCCAACATTAATAATCTTTTATATCATGTTTACATTCATCCCTTATGCTACAGTTAATTATGTGTTCTTACCTGGAAAAGGAGGAGAGCACTGAAGTGACATATAATGAACAGATATACAGAGAGGCAGGCCAGGGAATAACCATGGCCATAAATAGCTACTATACTTGGTTATTTAATGTATTAATATGTATTCTTGTATGATGAGGATTTTTTGTTAGTGTATTCGAGTTTGTGAGTTTCTGTGTGTTTATGTGTATTTCTCTCTCTCTCTCTCTCTCTCTCTCTCTCTCTCTCTCTCTCTCTCTCTGCATGTGGTGTGTGTGTGTGTGTGTGTGTGTGTATTGTGTTCTTGTTTGTGTTCTTGTTTGTATCAGTGCATATATGCCTATAATCAGATATTACCCTTGCGTATGTTCCTTAGGTACTTTCCATCTAACTTTTAGAGACAAGGTTCATCGTTTACCAGTGAACCCCAGAAACCTCCCTATCTCTACCTCCCCAGCACTGGGATTATAAGCATGAGCCATACAGCTGTCTTTTGTGACATGGGTTGTGGGCATCAAAATGAGGTTCTCATGATTGCACACGAGGCACTTTACTGCTTGAATTATCTCCCTCCCCCATAGCTACCAACCTTATCAAGAGTTCACAATTCTTATGCAGTTAGTCCCTAAATGGAAGAGAGGCAATTGTTCCTTAGATATCAACTCTATTCTACACATTCTGTCATACTGTCCCAGTTAACTCTCCTGACAGTTCGGCTATCAAGTAGGCATAGTTATCTACTTTCACAGCTAGTCCCCAATGGCTCATATGTTACAGTTGTGATCTCCATCTGACTTACGGAATCACTAAGAGGTCACTGGATGCTGTCTCAGTTAGAGTTTTTAACTGTGATGGCTGTGACAAAATACCAGGTCCAAAAGCAACTTGGGAAGACAGGGTTATTTCATTTTATAACTTTCAGGTCATAGTCCATTTCTGAGGGAAGTCAGGACAGGGATTCAAGGCAAGAACTGAAACAGAATTTATGGAAGTACACTGATTTCTGGCTTATTCATTCTGACTTTCTCAGCCTGCTCTCCTATAGTACGCCGTATCACTGACCAGGGATGGCCACTGCCTGTGTTATAGCTTGAGGTGAAAAGCTTTCTCATGAAGTATTGCATCTCTGAGGGAAAAGGTTCCCCAAAAGTGGTTTCACAGATTGGAGGGAAAGGTTTCTCTAATACAAGACTCATACCTGAGATATCCTGAAAGTCAGAAGCCAAGGAATCCAATAAACTCACACCACACACACACACACACACACACACACACACACACACTCTCTCTCTCTCTCTCTCTCTCTCTCTCTCAAAACCCCTAACAGTAGAGATTTATTGGGAATGTTACAAGAGGATGACTTCTATGACTTCTTCTTCTTGGGCAAGAACTGGTTGTGAGACAGGTTTATATTATGTTTATGGGGGAGTGTTTTTTTTTTTTTCCCATGGTGGGTATTTGTGAAATTTCAAGCCTTGAACTTGAACATACTGGAGAGACTAGTCTGAATCCAAGCCCATCTGACAACAAAGACCTTTTCTATCATGGATGCATTTAAATCCTCTCCATTAAAATTACCCTCAAAGAGAGTGAATGGATTTCTCACCCTAGGCATTGGTGGCTTTTCATCCTCCATAATTGATGGGATTTGTTAATTTTTCTTTTAACCATAATTGAATAATTGGATTTGTACTTTTTACCCTACATTACCCACAATGCCCTTACACATCAATCATCAATCAGTAAAATGCACACAGGCTTGCCCGCAGGCCATTATGGTGAGGATATTTTCTCATTTGTGGTACCCTCTTCCAAAATGAGCCTGTGTGAAGTTAACCTAAGCAGAGTTATCAATGGTTCATCTTCTGATGAGCTCATACTGAATTGATCACTAAGTGGTGGGGCCTGACTTCAAGACATACATCACCAAAACAATTTCTATGGAGAGTGCTCTCTCCAGTCTCTGCCAGCTTTCTGATTCTGTTAGGGGAACAATCAACTTTGTCATACACTACCATTTCTAAGATGTTCTGCCTTACATCAGTCTTACCATAATGTGTCAGATGAGATTGAAACTGTGAGCAGCATAAATTTGCCTTCTTCTTCTTTTTTTTTTTCCTCAAGTATTTGTTTCAGCTAATGAAAAATTTTGTGAGTTGCTCATCTCCCTTCAGCCAACCTGGAAACTGAGGTTCAGAAATAGAACTCATTCACAGCAACTCTACTGGAGAGACCCGTCTGAATCCAGGTCCATTTGACTGCCAAGAACTTTTCTTTCATGGGCATATTTAAAAGTTTTCCATTAAAATTAGCCTCAAGGTATATGACAGTGAATGGATTTATTGCCCTAGGAGGTCCAGTGGCTACCACCTGAATTGCCCTTCACAACATGGAAAGCCCTCAAAGCTATAGCTTTTATCTTAAAAATTTAATATGAACTTGGAATCCTGCTCTACCTCTTTTCACTATGATATCCCCTGATACATTAGAGCAAAATGGATGCTTCTGGAGTAGATGTATATTTATGGAATGATTGTCAGAACCTCTGGTACCTTGCTACCCGCTTTGTGATCCTGCCTTTCTCCATTTGAGAAGCATGGCATTGGACAGGCCGCCTGCCTAGAACAATAAAATTATCATCAGAGTGCCTAGGTTATTAATATACTCTGTTCTAAAGGCAATGACACATTTTGGCTATCACCTGCCACTTTTTTGACATTCCCAGACAATTCAGTGGTCCTGTGCCTAACTTGCCGGTGGAGTTTCCTTTAGGAGTGTCAGAAATAGCCTGGTAGAAAGGAGACAACATTGATTCTGGATTATTGGGGAGTGCTCCTTAAATGTTCCCTTAAAGTTGATAAATTTTCTTTCAGAACTTTACTACATGTTGGCACAAAGGCAGCTTGAAGGTGCTTTATCTGTGAAAGTTTTGTGTTTCACCATGATACTCAGACATGACATTTTTTTTTTTCAATTTCAGGAACTTTGGTTTCTGTTAAAACTAACATTTAAAATTCTTCCCTGGAGTCCGGGAAGTTAGTGGAGCTATTCAAATGCATGCCATCTAAGCATGATGACCTGACTTAAAAATCAAGAATCTAAGCAGAGGAGCTGGATATGCATATGGCTGTCATCCCAGTACAGAGGTAGAAATGGAGGAAACCCTGGAACTTGGCTGATTAACATGCCTAGTTTACTTGTCAAGTTCCAGGAAAGTCAGAGGCATGATTCAAAAAAGCAAGGTGGAGAGCAGGACAGAAGATGGCAGCAGGGAGGGAGATCCTGTATCTCTCAGGGTGTATTAAAGAAACATTGGAAGTCATTTGTTTAAAAAAAAATCATTAAAATATAATTGATGAAAGAGTTTGAATGAAGGTATTCTACATAGACAATGCTTTCCCCAGAATCATACTTAACTGATATTTCCAGTAATGCTGATTAATGTAAAAACTGAGGCATATTATCTATTTCTAGAATACTCCAACCACATACTTCATTATTTACTTTAAATTTATTTTTTGGCAATTTCATCCATGTGCACAATGTATATTTAGATAATATCAACTCTTATCTTCCCACTACTCCCACAAGTTCCTCTAACTTCCAACTCCTTTTAAAGAAAACTCACTGAAATGGCAAATGAGCGAAAGTCACCAGAATTTAATGTATAACATTATCAAGGGACACGTTTAATAAAACATGATGAAAACCCCCACTGAGTTGAATTAGTGTTGCCTGTGTGCACACATATGGTGTAGTTCACTAGAGAAACAACATTTTATCAGGGGCCACACTACTGAAATAAGTTGACTTTCCCTTCCCCAGAAGCCTTCAACTTTCAATATTTTCCATGTTAAGGATGGACAGTTGTGAGTTCTTCTTTCATCCATGCTGGAATGTTAACTAGCTTAATGTTGCACAGACAACCACAGCTGCTGGGCATTCTCAAACTCTTGTAATTTTTCTGTCCTTCCTTCCACAGTATTTCCTGATCCTTTTGAAGTAGGAAGTATACCTACATGGAGCTCCATAGATGCAGGTTTTAGGGTTATCACCTATATAAGTATTGGCATTTCTGTGATTCAGTTTCCATTGTGTAACCCTTGCTTCTCTAGTTATCTCCAATAAGCTTATAAGCTAGACCTGAATGGAATAATTTATATGCTGTCTCCAGTGCTCTACCTGAAGTGTACAGATGTTTGTTCACATATGCCTAGGGAAAGGGCACACAATGCTGTTGCATTTGACAATGTGGAAGTAACTATATAATACAGACATCTTTACAGTAGTACAATGTCTTGAGAGAAAAAGGAGATAAAATTCTGCATTCATGGGCTTAATTTCCAGTCTTAATATATCAATTCATTTCTTCACCAAATGTGTAGTAAACTATTGTTCTAAACCATTGAATTCTGCCACATCAATGGGAACAAAATGAGCCAGAACAACAAAGTCCACCTACAGGACCAGCTTTGCCTTGCTGGTGATGTGTCTGGGCTGCCATGATATTCACACCTTCCCTCTGAAGCATGTGGTACCACACTCACCTCTATAAGCTGTGTCTGGCATCCTGATCCCCATAAATGCCCATTCTCTGTACTGTCTCATTTTCCACCATGATCACCAAGGCATGTAAAAAAGTATTTCTGCTGCCTCTTCTCTGGGCAGACATTGCTCTGGGATAGGTTTCCTTTCCAGTAGAGATTTATCTGAAGTATTGCCATAGATAGGCAATGGGCATGGTTGGGGCAATGAGGAAGGCTCAAGCCAACAAGGCAACGTAGATATCCCTATAAGAGGTACAAGTTTAATGTGTATTCAATGACTACTAGGCCGTACAGTCATGTTGTCTCTTATTCTTTGGTTGTGAAAGAAGGAACAAAAATATGCTTAATCTGCTTAGCATATTCAGTTAACTTGCTTAAGTGAATAGAGAATTAAGGATGGACAGATATAATCTCTTAAAAGAGTGTCTGCTCTTTCCCCATGGAAGTAGGAATAGCAGTCAGCTATGAGAATGGAGAGGGGGCACTGGACATGAATGTGGCTTGAGTAGCCCAAAATCCAAGCTCCCTAGGATTCTATTGGTATTTTTTTCTTGTTCTAGCATTTTTTTCTATTGTGAAACTGTTAACAGTTTTCTTTACAAGAGGAAGTTTGCATTCAGTGTTGCTACCACTGTCAATATCTCCTGGGTGCTTCAGCTACTGCCATGTGGCTGTCTAGTACATGTTTTCAATTCCAAGAATTACAGGTTCCAACAGGGACCCCTCCTAGTACACAACAGTTGTCACCTAGTTGGCACAACTGGGGTGTTCTACTGGACAACGCATACCTCTCCCACATGAAATATTCTTGTACTACAATTCCTTAATTAAGCCACCATAGTCTCTTGGACTTTATGAACCTGATCTTTCCATGAAGGAGGAAAAGAAGTACTGATTTCCACTAAGTGCTGTTCTCAGGTTGAAATAGACTTGTTAATGAAAATGAGCTGTTGTTTTGGGTAAGAAATGGTGGTCAGTTAATGTGGATCTTTTGTTACTGATTCTGCCAGTGTCTTAAGACTGCTTACTTTCTTTCTTTCCTTCTTTTTCTTTATTTCTTCTTTCCTTCCTTCCTTTCTTTTTTTCCTTAGACGTTGTGAGTAGTTTTAAATGGTGCTTTATGCAATGTTGCAACTACAGTGACTGAGCCTGATTATTACTTTTCCGCTTGATTTCTCTGACAAGGGCAAGGTAGTTAGTGCCCCTAGGTGTCACTTGTTTCATCTCAGTTATTTCTCTATTTTTACCTTCACGATTTGGAATATTTGGTAGTTTCCTGAACACACTTTCAGCTGCTTAGATATGGTACACACAGTATTTTTCGCCCTGTTTTTTTGTTGTTGTGGTTGTTGTTGTTTTCTTATTTGCTTTTTAAAGACATATGTATTTACTTACTATTTATTCATAGAGGTCACAGGAAGGCTTCAGAATTCCTGAAGCTGATGTTGTAAGAGTAGGAGGTAGGTAAGCTTTTTATGTTGGGACTGGGAACCAAAGTCAGGTCTTCTGGAAGAAGAACAAGCTTTCTTAACCTGTGAGCTGTTTCTCCTGTCTATTTCTTTCTTGTCTAGAAATGGCATGAATAATAGAAACATGAGTAGTGGAAGCATACTCTCACTAGAGATTTGGTTTGATTTTTAAATCTTTCTTTCTTTCTTTCTTTCTTTCTTTCTTTCTTTCTTTCTTTCTTTCTTTCTTTCTTTCTTCCTTTCTTTCGTTTTTGTTTTTTTTGTTTGTTTGTTTGTTTTGTTTTTTATTTTTTGGGTTTTTTTTTCGTTTGTTTGTTTGTTTTTTTCCTGCATCCACTCTTTTGGCGCATAAAAGAATAACTTCAAGCAACTTTGTACCAAATGTATTAATTTTATATCATGGTGGTAGGAGAAAGTCTGGATTCAAACACCTAAATTCAAGTATTTTACCACTTCTGAAATCCTAAACCAAAGCACTTCTCATTAAAACGCACTATCTCTCAGTGACCCAATAATAAACATGTTCATAATGACTTACTGTTATACCATAGAAGTGTACCCCTTTCAGCATCACTGCAGAAGCTTCTTTTTACAGTAGATGGTGATTAGCAGAGAGACCCACAATTGGCCAAGTTGCAAAGAATAAGAGGAGACAACTGAAGTCCCTGACCACTAATCCATAAAGTAATTACTTCATTGAAAATGTCTATGTTTATAACTTCTTATTTAAAAAAATGCAATTAATAGTTTTGCCTGGTTGGTCTTTTAGAAGGTGATATTCTCAGTACTTCTTAGCATGATTATGAGGAGGCTTCTAGATTATAATCAAGGAGGAATGATTCAATTTAAATGTGGATGGTACAGTTCACTGGGCTGGCATCTTGGACTAAATGAATAGGATAAACCAGAAGCACATTAACACCCACTACGTTCTCTCTACTCCTGACTCCAGATGCCACATGAGGAGCCCCACCCAAGTTGCTTCCTTTAGTAGCTTTTGGCAGCTATTTTGCCCCACCTACATATAAACTAATTAATACAGAAGATAACAGGTAAGAATTCTATTCCATTGTTTGCATATCAAAGCACATCTCAATCATTTTGCTAACCCCTCTTAATCTTTTTAAGGATTTACTAGCCTTCAGTGTTTACTGTAGCCTTCAGGGTCCCAGCTCTTTATTTGATCCCATTAGTTAAATATCATTATTTTGTTAGTAAAGTATACTTGGAAGATTGTTTATTCCCTTTGGTTTTGTCTAGCTTTAAGAAAGCCCTTCCCTTTGTTTAGTTCTGTGCCCCATTTTTAATGGGGTTATTTGGTTTTCTGGAGTCCATCTTCTTGCGTTCTTTATATATATTGGATATTAGTCCCCTATCTGATTTAGATCCTTAGATCCCAATCTGTTGGTGGCCTTTTTGTCTTATTGACAGTGTCTTTTGCCTTACAGAAGCTTTGCAATATTATGAGGTCCCATTTGTCAATTCTTGATCTTACAGAACAAGCCATTGCATTCTATTCAGGAATTTTTCCCCTGTGCCCATATCTTCGAGGCTTTCCCCACCTTCTCCTTTATAAGTTTCAGTGTCTCTGGTTTTATGTGGAGTTTCTTGATCCACTTAGACTTGACCTTAGTACAAGGAGATAAGAATGGATCAACTCTCATTCTTCTACATGATAACCACCAGTTGTGCCAGCACCATATGTTGAAAATGCTGTCTTTTTTCCACTGGGTGGTTTTAGGTCCCTTGTCAAAGATCAAGTGACCATAGGTGTGTGGGTTCATTTCTGGGTCTTCAGTTCTATTCCATTGATCTACCTGTCTTTCGCCATACAGTTTTTATCACAATTGCTCTGTAGTACAGTTTTAGGTCAGGCATAGTGATTGCCCCAGAAATTCTTTTATCATTGAGAAGAGTTTTTGCTATCCTAGGTTTTTTTTTTGTTATTCCAGATGAATTTTCAAATTGCCCTTACTAACAAAGAATTCTCAACTAGGGAATATCAAATGGCTGAGAAACACCTCAAAAAATGTCCAACATCCTTAATCATCGGGGAAATGCAAATCAAAACAAACTTGAGATTCCACCTCACACCAGTTAGAAGGGCTAAGATCAAAAATTTAGGTGACAGCAGATGCTGGTGAGGATGTGGAGAAAGAGGAACATTCCTACATTGCTGGTGGGATTGCAAGCTTGTAAAACCACTCTGGAAATCAGTCTTGCGGTTCCTCAGAAAATTGGACATATTACTACCAGGGGATCCAGCAATTCCTCTCCTGAGCATATATCCAGAAGATGCTCCAACTGGTAATAAGAGCACATGCTCCACTATGTTCATAGCAGCCTTATTTACAATAGCCAGCTGGAAAAAAACAGATGTCCCTCAACAGAGGAATGGATTCAGAAAATGGGATACATTTACACAATGGAATACTCCTCAGCTATTAAAAAGAATGAATTTATGCAATTGCTCAGCAAATGGATGGATCTGGAGGGTTACATCCTGAGTGAGGTAACTCAATCACAAAAGATCTCACATGATATGCATTCCCTGATAAGTGGATATTAGCCCAGAAACCTAGAATACCCAAGATACAATTTGTAAAACACATGAAACTCAAGAAGAACAAAGACCAAAATGTGGACACTTCGCACCTTCTTAGAATTGAGAACAAAACTCTCATGGAAGGGGTTACAGAGACAAAGTTTGGAGCTGAGATGAAAGGATGGACCATCCAAAAGCTGCCCCACCCAGGGGTCCATTCCATCATCAGCCACTGAACGCAGACACTATTGCATACACCAGCAAGATTTTGCTGAAAGGACCCTGATATAGCTGTCTCTTGTGAGGCTATGCCAGTGCCTGGCAAACACAGAAGTGGATGCCCACAGTCAGCTATTGGATGGAACACATGGACCCCAATAGAGGTGCTAGAGAAAGTACCCAAGTTGCTGAAGGGGTCTGCAACCCTATAGGTGGAACAATATGAACTAACCAGTAACCCCAGTGTTCATGTCTCTAGCTGCATATGTAGCAGAAGATGATCTAGTCAGCCATCATTGGGAAGAGGCCCCTTGGTCTTGCAAACTTTATATGCCCCAGTACAGGGGAACACCAGGGCCAAGAAGAGGGATTGGTTGGGTAAGGGAGGGGGGGGAGGGAGGCTATAGGGGATTTTGGGTATAACATTTGAAATGTAAATGAAGTAAATACCTAATAAAAATTGAAAAAAAATAGAAAAAAATTTTAAATAATTCAACCTTGAAGAAAAAGAGAAAGCCCTTCCCCCTTTTACCCTTCTGGATTTTGTAATTTAGGCTAAGATGACTTTGAAATTAGCAGATAGTGGAGAAAGTAGAAGGAAGGGACATTCAGTTTGAGGGTTTTCGTTTTGTTTTGTTTTTGTTTCTTTTGAAATGTCATTGAGAAAGAGAGCTTCTTTGGGGGGACATAATCTAAGGAGGGACCTGCGTTGGGTCCTTTCTCTGACTCTCTAGGCTAGCAGGATTTCACCCCAGCTCCTGTAGCTTTATTGATAAAACTGATAGTTGGGAGTTTTTATAAATACAACAACCAACAATTTTTTTCTGCTCCATTCTTTCTGGATCAGAAATATTAAAATATAGTTGGGA
Organism: Mus pahari; assembly: GCF_900095145.1. Lineage (NCBI taxonomy): Eukaryota > Metazoa > Chordata > Mammalia > Rodentia > Muridae > Mus > Mus pahari. Next base: position 89,029,337 of record NC_034594.1, read on the forward strand.
GATGAAGGTGTTCCTGGGAAGATTTTTTCTAACAGATGGTCTGTGGGCTAGGCAGGCTAGGGTAGTCTGAATTTCTATGTTCTATACTCTACAGCAACTAAAATTGTGCACAGGTTGGTCAGTGATGCAGCAATAATTTCTCTGTATGTACCTAGTACCAAAATGCCCATTCCTGATCCACTATTCCTCCATTCCATACTTCCCCTTCACATTTTGAATATTCATATTTTATTGAATGTAGACCTGTCCCTAGCAATGTACATTGAACATGTGTTTTCAGAGAAAATTACTTCCCCTTGGAATTTTTTCTTCAAAACTCTCTCAAGTATAATTAAATGGTGTACAATAGTTTCCATTTTAACTTCCCTGATTTTTTTTAATCTTAATCAATTCCTTTCATATATTTTAGTTCCTCAGAGACTTAATTTGTTGGCCAGATTTATTATTATAAGAAACTTTTGCTGATTATTGTTTCTGCTGCAGTGAGCTTTTTTCTGTACTCAGTAATTCCCAAGAATTCAACCTCGAAGGTCACACATAATAGATATAAATTTTGACACATGTGACATTTGCTAATGTCACTTTAATTTTGAAAAGATTATTTTCATTGGTACAGACTGGGTAGAAGAATGGATACTTCTGTTTCTCCATTAACCTGTAAGAAGCAACTTTTAATCACAATTCCACATGTGCTCTGCTGGGGTTCCTTGTTTTGGTAACACAGGTTTTCTAGCTATTCTTATCACTTCATGTAATTAAATCAACCAAAAGACAGCAGGAGAAAACAGACATCTGTCAGTGACTTACTTAAAGTTATCATTCCTGTGATGACACACTGTGTGCAAAAGCAAATTGGGGAGTCAAAATATTACTTAATTTATACTTCCACGTCACTGTTCATCATCTGAGGAAATAAGCACAGGACTTCAAACAGGGTATGAGATGATGCGCAGGCAATGGAAGAGTGCTGTATACTGGTTTGCTCCATGCAGCTTGCTTAGCCTATCTTTTTATAGAAGCCAGGAACAAAATGCCAGGGTTAACACCACCATTAATGGGCTGATTCCTTCCCCATCATCCACTAATTAAGAAAATATCCTGCAGGCTTATGTGCAGCCATACCTTTGAAGTTCTGTCCTAAGTTGAGACTCCCTTTTCACTGATGATTATACCTTCTGTTAAAATGATAGAAAACTAGACTATTGTTGAGCAAACTTATCATGATCACACCACTTAATCCTAGTGAGAATCTTATGTGTCTAACTCTCATACTGATTGTCTGCTATGGATATTTGCAGAATCATGATCCAGAAAACTCAGTGATAATGCAGATAGATCTACACATGAAAGTAAGTGCCAATAACTGTATTTTCTTCTTTGAGTTCTGGGGATCAAATTTATATCTCCATGCTTGCAAGACAATACTCTATGAACTGGGATACCTCCACCATCTATCCTGGATGTTTATAAGCCATAGAAACAGTCTTAGTTTTCAGGTAATTATGCCATCCACATCAATGTTATGATATGGATGTCAATGATGTGTGTGCATATGTGTGGATCTATCATTTCTCTATAGCTACCTTCATAAAAAGACTTGAATACATTTATAGAAAAATATGAAATATCAATCATGTGAGCAATTGAGTAAGTGAAAAGACCTGGGAAGCAGTGCAGAAAATCATTCAGTTCAGTCTGCAGAAACTTGGATTTAAACTTTAACTTTAAATGGCATATGTAGATGGTGTGTTGGGGTTAAGCATCTTGTAGCTACAGCAAAGGACTTATGTTATACATAAAATAATAGTATTCACCTCAATGAGATATTGTGAGATTCCATGAAGTATGTCCTGTGATGTCAGTTTAGTATACACTGAAAAGACAGGATTTAGTGAGTACTAGCGTTATACTTGGGTCCAGGGAATTTACAAACAAATATATGGACTATGGCATGGTGAGGAAATCCTAGGGAGTGATAAGACAGAGTAATGTTGCAGTGCACAAGCAGTAGGCTCTCTCTCACTTCAGAGGAAATGCAGCACGCAGCAAGTATCCAGGGTTCCAAACAAAATTTAAAGCAAGAAAAATTCTCCCCCCAAGTCACTCCATTATTTTATCCCTTCCCACTGTACTTACTTATCTGTGATCCAGAAGATTCAAATTGCCCATTCACTCACTCCCCATCTGTCAAGATACAACTATTCCAGAGTAACTACAATGGCTGGTTGATGTCTAAAATGCTATGACTTCTATAAATATATGCTAAAAGATGGATAGCACCCTCAGCATCCCCATTTCCCAGTGCTCCTGTGTTATACAAAGATCTTCCTTGTCTGCTAACTGGTTGATTAAACTTTACTTCAACTGTGTCCTGCCAGTATATGGTAGGTAGGTGTACAATTAGGGAGGTCCCCAATATCTGGCATTAATAAGATGACAGAGTCACAGATGATTTTTATGGGCTAACCCATGATGAAATGGCTTTTGCAACACAGGCTACCACCCTCTATCACTAGCATCTCTCTTGCCAATCTGGTCTGAAGAGTAATTTTTATGAAAGTTAATTTAAATGGAAATGCGAGGCTTTGAAAACAGAAGGCAAAGACAAATGCCACAGGGACCTCAGACTATACCTCCCCACCCCTGGAATGGGGTCCTGTGGCTTCTCACAGTCTGATGCAATCATGGCTGAGGTGTGGGATGCACACAGTCAAACTTCGACCAGTGGCCTGAGCCCCTAGCAGACATGGGACCCTACTTTTAACCTACAATAAATGTATTTATTGGAGCTGAAATTTGATGTTAGACCAGGCTACTGGACTCAGGCTGGATCTAATACAAATTCAGAGCTTTATGCTCTAGTGACTCTCACGAAGGAAGGAACCCAACCAGGAGCAGTCCACTCAGACTGCCTCTTTCCCTAGAAGCTGACATTTGTTTGCATGTTGTTGACTATGTATTTCAGAAAGTTCCAGAAAAATTCTAGGATGGTTCTTTTTCATCCATATAGGAATGCTAGCAACAGTTATAGAAGCATCTGCCAAAGGCCTAGAAGCTCAGGTGAGAGTGACAGATAGCTGGTGATGACCTTTGAGCTGAAGCAGCCCATTAGCTTCCTTAAAGTGGTGTTGATAGATTTTAAAGAAGGGGGGAATGTTCCTTTTCTAGAGAGAAAGTACCAGTGTTCTTGCTGTGGGACACAGCATTATCAGGAGCAGGCAGGTGGGAGTTGTGGTCTGGTGATGAGTGAAGGAGAAAATGAAGGAGTCTATGGGAGAAGGAAGGTCAGAAGTCTGAAGGATGGTAACCCAAGCTGGCTAACTCTGTAGGTTACACCCAAGGAAGTGTTGTAAGTAGCCACTATATGTGTGAGTTGGTAGTTAGATTATAATAGAGAAGGTCAGTGATTATTAGTAATATCAAGTTGACAGGATTCAGAAGCATTTAGGGAAAATGCTTTGAGTAGTAGGTCAGAGACTTTATAAATTGAGTTAATTAAGATGACAAGACCCACCTTAACATGGTGGGGGACTGAGTAAAAATGAAAGAGTGAGCTAAGCACGATTATCTCTCTCACACTTCATCTTGGCTTGGGATGAACTGCTACCAGATGCCTCAAAACTGTACAATTATCATTCCCAATCTTGAAGGAATGACTGTCTTGAGCAGTGAAAAAAAAATAAACCTATCATTCTTTTACTTGATTATTGCCAGATATTTGTTTATAGCAACGACCAAGACAGGGTAGATACTATGGTGGCTCACATCTGGATCATACTCTGGTTCATAAGTGACTCCCTCCCTTACCTTGCTCCATAGCACCCCCCCACTACCTCCACCCCACTTCACACCAGAGGCTTTTCTGCCTTTTCTGCCTCTCTTGACATTCCAGGACATCCAACCTGACACTCTTCTGTCAGTGAAATCCAAACAGACAATTGTCTGGCTTGTTAAAATAGATGTGACTGCAGTTGTTTGTCCTCAACCATAGATGGACAAGTGAGATTAATTCATATATACTCGCTACTGTATTGATCCTACTTCTTCCCTAGAGATAATCCTTCACCTCTACAGTCTGGCACTTGTCCCAGATACCACCAGAGGAGAGTACAGTGTGATTGTAATCAGACCTTTTCCAACTCTCTTCCCCTGAACTTTTCACAGTTGCAGAGAGGCAATCCGTCATTTGAGGATCAAACTCAATTGTGTAAGATTCCAAAAAATGAAGACAGGTTGAGAGATAGCTCTTTGGAAAAGGGCTTGTCTTGAAAGCATGGGAACCTGACTTTGTAACTCCATGATCCATGGAATAGCTAGGTCTGGGAGGATGGGATGGGCCCATAATGCAAGTGTTATAGGGGGGGACAGGGATGAGATAATCAGAGGGGCTCCCTTGATAACCACGGTCTTAAACAGAGAATTTCACGATTGATGTAGAGATCCTGTCTAAAAATGCAAGATGGTGAGCAATATAGGAATACATCTCAATGTTAACCTCTGACTTCTCCTTATATACATATAAATATGTTCATGTACCCTCAAAATGATACACACACACACACACACACACACACACACACACACACACACAAATATACACATACAGAGAGAGGGGGAGAGGGAAGAAGGCAGGGAGGGAGGGAGGGAGGGAGGAAGGGAGGCAGGGAGAGGTAGTAGTTTGTATTTGTAATCCCAGTGATCAGGAGGTGCAAACAGGGAGATGAATAGGGAACAGTAACCAATGATCCTACTCTCCTTGGTCAGTTCCAAGCTAGTAAAAACCCCTGTCTTAAAAAAAAAATGGCTCTTGGAACAGTATGAAGACTATTAGTTTTAGCTTTTCTTTGAAAGTCTGGTAGAAGGCTAAAACTATCTAGTCATTGGCTATTTTGAGGGGATGGTTTTTATTGACTGCTTCTATATACATAGGGGTTGTGGGGCTGTTTAAATAGTTTACCTGATCTTAATTTAACTTTAGTAAGTGGCATCTGTTTAGAGTATATCATTCATTATCTTAAGATTTTCCAAATTTGTGGAGTGCAGGCTTTCGAAGTAATATCCAATGATTCTTGGAATCTCTTCATTGTCTGTTATTATATCCCCCTTTCCTTTTCTAATTTTGTTTATTTGGATGCTGTCTCCCTGTATTTCAGTTAGTTTGGCTAGGGGTTTGTCTAAATGCTTGATTTTTTTTCAAAGAACCTGCTCTTGGTCTCCTTGATTCTTTGAATTATTTTTTTAGTCACTACTTGGTTAATTTCAGTCCTGATTTGATGCCTTATATGTCTCTTCAGTTTGTTTGTTTGCTTCTGTGTTTTTTTAATCTAAAGCATTCAGATGTACTGTTAAATTGCTAGTATAAGAACTAATTTCTTTAAGTGGCTCTTAGTACTATGAACTTTCTTCTCGTAACACTGCTTTCATTATGTTCCATAAATAAGGGTATGCTTTGCCTTCATTTTTTTCTTAAAATCTAGAATGTCTTTAATTTGTTTCTTTATTTCTTCCTTGACCCAGAGATCACTGGGTAGAGAATTGTTCATTTTCTATGAGTGTGTAGGCTTTTGAGAGTTCCTTTTATTGTTGAAATCCTGCTTAATACCTGGTATTCTGATAAGATACATGGCTTTATTTCATTTTTCTTGTATCTGTTGAACCTTGCTTTGTGACTATGTGGTCATTTTTGGAGAAGGGTTTATTGTGTGCTTTAAGTTTTAGCAATGTTTCTTTTACAGATGTGAGTGCCCATGTGTTTGGGGCATAGATGTTCAGAATTGAGAAATAATCTTAGTAGATATTTCCTTTGATGTGTATAAAGTGTACTTCCCTGTCTATTTTAATTAATCTTGGTTGAATGCCTATTTTATTAGATATTAGAATGTACATTCCAGCTTGCTTCTTGGGGCTATTCTCTTGTAAAATGTTTCTAGCCCTTTATACTGAGGTAATGTCTACCTTTATTGTTCAAGGTGTGTTTATTATATGCAGCAGAACAATGGATCTTGTTTTTGCATGGACTCTGATAGGCCATGTCTTTCTAACGGGGAAATGGGTGCATTGATGTTGAGAGGTAATGATGGCCAGCGATTTTTTTCCTTTCATTTTGATGGTGGTTATGGTGGTAGTGATGGTGATGTGGTGGTGTGTGTGGGTGTGCATGCGCATGCTCTAGTCCATGTGTGCACGCACACATGTGCGCACGAGCGCGCGTGCACACACACACACACACACACACACACACACTTCCCTTGTTTTGCTTGTATGGAATTATTTCCTGTGTTTTCTTGGATGTAGTTATCCTCCTTACCTTGAAGTTTTCCTTCTAGTATTTGCTGTAGGGCTGAAGGTTGTGGATAGATATTTTTTGAAATTAGAATTGTCTTGGAATATCTTGTTTTTTCTATCTATGATGATTCAGAGATTTGTAGGGTATAGTAGTCTATGTTGGCCTCTGTGGTTTTGTTTGTTTGTTTGTTTTTTAAAGTTACAAAATATTTGTTCAGACCCTTCTAGCTTTCAGAATCTCTGTTAGGAAGTTGGTTTTAATTCTAATAGGTCTACCTTTGTTATCTGGCATTTTCCCCTTGCTGCTTTTACTATTCATTCTTTCTTCTTTAGATGTTGTGTTTTTATTATTATGTGTTAGGAAGATTTTCTTTTCTGGTCCAGTATAAATAGCTGTTCTGTAAGTGTCCTACATGTGTATAGTCACCTCTTTCATTAGCTTAAAGAAGTTTTCTTTTACGATATTTTGGAAATATTTTTTGGTCTATGAAGCTGGGACTCTTTACCTTCTCCTGTTCTTAATATTATTAGGCTAGATCTCATGGTATCCTAGATTTCACGGCTGTTTTGTGTTAGGAATTTTTTTTTAATTTAATATTTTCTTTGCCTAATATATCAATTTCTATTTTACCTTTTACACCTGAGCTTCTCTCTTGGATTCTGTTGGTGATGCTTGCATCTATAGTTCCTGTTCTCATCCCTAGGTTTTCCATATCCAGGATCCTCTCAGTTTGTGTTTTATTTATTGCTTCTATTTCCATTTTCAGGTCTTGAGCAGTTTTATCCATTTATTTCATCTGTTTAATTGTACATTCTTCCTTAATTTTAAGGGATTTATTTATTTCCTCCTTAAAAGATTTCACAATCTTTATAAGATTGCATTTAAGGTCATTTTCTTGTAATTAAGTTCTATTTCAATATCTAGACCTTGCTTTACTAGGATATCATACTGCACTGACTTTTGCTTTTTGTTGTGTAGGGAAGAAGGGTTCAGGAAGGGGTTCTAACCTGTATGGTTCTCGTGTGGACTGGTGAAGTTGGGTGGAGAGGTGGCAGGAGGTTGGAGGTACAGCATGGACAGCAACCTACTCATGGTTAATGGAATGCATATGTGTTTATGGTATTGCATGTGTACAAACATAGACACAAGTTTAAAAAGAAGTTAAACTATAATATTAACCCTCACTCCTGACTCAGTAACAGTATGGTAAGCACTGTGCAACCCTGTTCAATCCCTTTGAAAGCTCTGGATTGGCATTATCCAAGTTTGACAAAAAGCACTGGATTGCAGAGAAATCCAGTAAAAGTTTCAAGGTTTTTCTGGGGGAAAATGCCAGTTGCATTTTAATTCTATTTTACCTGGCTTCATATTCCATGGTTTTGTCATTATGCTTGTTCCCATGTTCAAGAAGTCTCCCTCTCCCTTTGTCTCCCCCTCTTCATCTCCTTCTCTTCCACTCTCCCTCTGCTATCTCTGTCTATCTGTGGCTGTATATATGTGTATGTATATTTGCATGCATGTATGAACACTTGTCACTAAAAGATATGCTTGTGAGTACATATAAAGATCATAGGTTCACATTTGTTGAGTGTTTTCTTCAACCTTTCTTCACCTTCACAGTCTCACAATGAACCCAGATTTTATTGATTCAGTCAGGTAGCCTGTTTGCCCAAGGAATCTGAAATTTATTTTTGTGCTGAGGATCTGAATTCTGCTCCTAATGCTTTTATGGCAAGTACTTTACCCTGCTGAGCCATCCCCAACTCCAGCACTTGTGTTTTCTACAAATCACACACACTATTTCAGTAGAGAATCCCCAGTGTATGGCTAAGGAACATGGCATCAGTGCAATTAACTAATAAAACCAACAACCTCTTCCAGAAAACCTACCCATTAAGGTTATAAGCTTTTATAAGTGACACATTTTTATTTAATTTCAAAGGTTCCAGAGAAGGAATGTAATTTCATGCTACATCTCCTTGGCTTTTCTTATTACTTTTATGTAACTCTGTAACGGAACATGTTTAAAAAATACATCACTATAGGCAATCTAAAATTTCTTGGATGATTTGTGTCTAAATAAATGGTGACACCCCAAAGGCAGATCAAGACATATTATTAAAATATATAATTAATATGTTGAGTCTAACATGTAAAAGTGAGACATATTAGTTACTAGTGAGTATAATCTAAGATTAGGCTGGGAAGACAGTCAAGTAAAGTGATCAATCAAATAGTGAATTATTTATTGCTTTCTAATTAAAAGGCTAATATTTGAGGGAGGATTATGAAAAGTAAAGTTCATGTTTCTGCTCATTTTAGAAATAGAGAGTACTGTTTATTAATAATTTTTATTATTATGTATTGTTTGTGTGTAGGAGGGTGGCCTTTTTGTGGACAGAGGACAACTGTGGGATATCAGGTCTCACTTTCCACCATGTGGATTTTAAGTCATAGGCTTGGGGCTAATGCCTTTCTCATTGAGCCATACTGCTGGCCCTGGGATTACAATTACATAAAAGTCTCTCTCCCCTCTCTCCTCTCTCTCCTCTCCCTCCTCTCTC
>NC_034594.1:89038241-89041339 GCF_900095145.1 Mus pahari
GAAGAAATTCCTCTCATTATTTCTTTGGCATTTCCTTGTTTTACTTTTATGGGAAAATAATCTGCAGGCATTTCCATAGCTCACATTTGACTCCATATGTAAACCCCGTTTCCTTCTTTAATTTGCGTCTCTCTCTCTCTCTCTCTCTCTCTCTCTCTCTCTCTCTCTCTCTCTCTCTCATTTCTTCTCTCTCTTTTCCTTTCTCATTCTCCCTCTTACTTCCCTTCTTTTCTTCTTTCTCTCCCTCCTTCCTTCTTATCTTCCTTCTTTCCCTCGTTCTCTGTCTTATTTTAAGAATTCTCTGGTGCTTCCTAGAGGAATATGGAAGCATATTCATATTGTTTTAGATATTGGTATCCAGGCATGAGGAAAGGTCACTAGAATAAAGCACTGAGATCCAAGAGTTCATCACTCCAGTTAAAACCCTAATGAATGAATGAATGCAGAAAGTTCATACTTCTATCTTTTCCAGTGATGAAATCCCATTTAAAGAAAAATTTTAAATAATTGTTTTATTTGTTTGGATATGTGTATGTTTCGAGGCCAAAAATTACCTAGAGTGTCATTCCTCATGTGCTATCTACATTGTTTTCCAGACAGCATCTCTCACTGCTGTGAAGCATAAAAAGTGGACTGTTAGCTGGTTAACAAACCCTAAAATTCTGCCTCTCTTTCTCTTCTGAGCTGGGATTACTCATGCATACAACAAAATATGTTGCTTCCCAACTCAAAAAAGAGCTTATAGGTTCTTGCTGTATAGCAGAATTCTGCAGAGGGCCACAAGGAAATAAGTGGATATTAACATCCAGAATCTTGCTCATTTACCACACTGGTAACAAGAACATTTAATCAGACCATGATGCTCAAAGTACCCTTGCTACCTCCCACTGAATGTTCCTCTCAATGAACCTGTCAGGTTGACGCAGCATCTCAACCAAGATCTTTCTCACTGCCTTACTCCCGGTCACCTCTTCCCACAATTCCTTCTCCCCTTTCTTCTTCTCTAATCAGGTGAGCATCTCCTGGGTCACCCTCTACCCTGGCACTTCAAGCCACTGCTAGGCTAGGCACTTCCTCTTCCACTGAGGCCAGACAAGGCAGCCCAACTACAAGAAAATATCCCACATGCAGGGAACAAGTCTTGGGATAGACCCTGTTTCAGTTGTTCTGGATCCACATGGAGACCATCTTGTACATCTACTATATATACGTGGGAAGGCCTATGCTCACCCTGTGTTTGTTCTTTGCTTTGTGGTTCTTTCCAATTGGATATGAAACAGTACCTGACCAAGTTCCTCAATGGAATTTTAATTCTCTAGGTGGTATTTTAGCCAGAGATATATTCATAACCTGCCTCCTGGTCAGTACTCATAGGGCAGGTTTAAAGCCAGTAAATTTAGAAAAAAACACCAAGAGGTCATCCAGGACAATCAAGGAAACCTGTATCAAATTTTAGAGTCTCGTACAAAGGCCCTATTACAAAATTCTAATCTATACCATGGAAACACAGAAGGGAAGTAACTCCTGGTGACCTACATCTTTTCCCAGAGCTACTGTGACATAACCAAAGTTAGATGTTTGGATAGGGGATCTCCACAGATCCCCTAACTCTAACTCCACAGGCAGAAGTATTGGTACTGGCCTTCAAATTGTACCATCAGAGAGATGAAAAGGGCCACAGACAAAAATATCTTATGCTTGCAGAGGCTGTGTGATCAGTCCCAGCCACTCTCCCAGACTCCTGGTCTTCTTAGGCTCAGATACCATCTGGCTCCTGCTACAAATGTGGTCAACAATGTTACTGGGCAAGGACTTGTCCTAACTCTCACAAGCCAAAGTGGCAATGCCCTGGTTACCATCCGGAGGGACAATAAGCTGTGATTTGCCCTCAAATTGCACAGGAGAGAGGAATAGCACTCACAAGTTACCCTCAACCAATCTCCTACGCTCGCCTATAGATGACTGAAGAGGTCCAAGTTTCCTTGACCTGACCACTTCCATCACCAGCAGAGAGCTCCAGGTAGTCATCATAGTATGTGAGCCCATCTTCCTCTCGGACACAGGGCCACTTACTTGGTCCTGATGGAGTTTTGAGGACCCACTTCTCCTTCTTGTTCCCTTATTGTCAGGGTAGAAAGATATTAGTTACATTTTTATGGATGTTCTTCTCAGTCATTGCTTTTTGGTAGTGCCAATGTGTCCTGTCCCGATATTGGGAAGTTATCTTCTAGCTAAGGTGGGAGCCTCTATTTCTTTTGCCTAAACCAAAACTCACCAGCAGTCCCATCTATTCCTTCTTCTAGCCAGTCAACCTACTAACCCTAACATTATTCCAGTTCTTATAAATTAGCCTAACCCTAATAAAATATTCCACTACAGTATCCAACTCTATAATCACAGAATTCAAATTTTAAATTTTCTTTGATTGTCTTTTAACTAAATTTAAAGTATTTCCTGTGCTGAATCTATACTCTAAGTTATACTTAAAATATACATTTCAGTTATTTGAACTTTACCTGTAGACTTAAGACGTTTTTCTTGTTAAATGTTCAACTGTGTTCACAAGGTCAAGTTTTTGAATTTCGTTTGTCTCTCAATTATAAGATTAAAATTGTTTCTCCTTTAAGATATATTCAGTCTCCTAGACAAAGGTTAAAAACCCTTCTTGTTCCTTGTACTCCATGAAAGGCTTATCTTAAAGACGTTCATGTTGTTAACAAATCTATCTCTTTTGTAAACTTATGAGCTACTAGAAACTCACTCAGATCTCCCTTACAAGGACCAAATAGACTACATCCAGATAAGTACATCTGCTAATCAATAGCCTAAAGTTCCCACTTACTACCTATGGCAGAGGGTGGGATTCCTCTCCTGTTCCTGCAATAGGGACTGCCCCTCAACCACCAATACCTAAGGATTTCAAATGTACATCTAAGATTTTTTCTCCCAATAATTATATATATTACACATATTACATATATATGTATATATATATATGTATATATATATGTAAAACATATATATAACACATTATCTCTCTCTATATAGATCTATATATCAATCTCTCTCTCTATATATATATATATACATGTATATAT
>NC_034594.1:89041399-89048386 GCF_900095145.1 Mus pahari
TGTGTGTGTGTGTGTGTGTGTGTGTGTGTGTGTGTGTGTTTCAGCATCTTGTCAAGTCAAGTCATTTACTATATCCAGGACAGCTCCAGAAAAGCAATCCCAAGATGCTCCAATCTTCTCTCACAGACACAGATGTTCCTACTGAACCTGTTACTTGTGATCTAACTACATGTGGTTCCACAGACCCTGGACAGCAAGAAAACAGCCAAATTTCCTAAGACTGGACCCACATCCCCATACCAGTTTTTCTAGGTTTCCTAGAGACATGTGGCCCCAAAGTCATCAGAAAGTAGCTAAAGATCATGTTAACCGTATTCCTGCTCCACCATCACCTCTTTCTAATTTATCTCTTTTAATTAAGCCAATATAGCAGAATGTTAGCACTTTGTTTAGGCTCTGCACCACAGTTATCTGGCAACAACCAGGTGTGCCTGACTCACTATTAAAGGTGCTGTTTGGCCCCTCCCCTTTCACCTTCTCTTTATTCCTTCTTCTCTTTTTTAACACCCTCCAATAAATCTCTTCTCGTGGGGCTGCGTTGGTCTGGTGTGACTTTTCCTGATAAAAGCCACTTTCTAACACAACAATAAATATGCAGACTGAGCAAGATATTGAAACAGGGCAGCACACTTTTGCCTGGCCTATACACCAGCTTATGCTTCCAGGATGCTGCTCAGTTTTGTTCCTGTCCTGACTTCCATCAATGGCAAACATTGCTGTGGTAGTGGAAATCAATAAACCCTTTCCTCCCCAATTATTTTATGGGTCATGGTGTTTATTGTAGAAATAGAAACCATAGCAAAGACAAATTCTTTCTTAATTTGAGTTTTGATTGTCTTGATAAAGTATCATGACCTCAAGCAATTTGGGGAAGAAATGGTTTATTTCATTGCTTATTCTAGATAAAAATGTATCACTAAGGGATATGAACCTAGAGGCAGTTATTATGCAGAAGTCATGGAGGAATATGACTTACTGGTTTTATCTTTGTGGTTTGTTCAGACTGTTTTCTTATATATTTCAGGACCACCAGACCAGGGATGATATTGTCATAAACAAGCTAAAGTATCCTTAAACACTCATCAAGAAAATTTTCCCAGATGGACACTTAGAGGCAAATCTTGTAGAGGCTTTTTTCGAACTGCAGTACCCTCTTTCTAGATCACCCTAGCTTTATAAAGTTGACAAAAATTTAAAAAGCCTAATTACTATGCAAAAAAATAAAAGTGGAAACAAGGGAATTGGATACCTGATTCTTAAAATTTGCCACATAGGTTAAAGATGACTTTTAAAGCCTTTACTGGGTTAACAAAAAGTGTCTTGTTCACTGAAAAGGTGTTTCTTGAAAAAAAAAATTGTAGTCCCTTAAATGGAAAAGTCATATCAACCCTTTTTCCAAGGCTCAGAGAACACTGCAGAAAAGGGAGTAGAAAGGCTGTAAAAAAAAAAAAAAAAACAAAACAGACAGTGAATAAGAATGCTACGAATTGTAATCTCCCAGACAGGTCATAATCATGTTGCTCATGAACTTCCTGCATCTGTGGTGACCTGTATAAGACCCGAACAAGATCAAGCTAACAAGAAGCGTCAACAATCCATTAGGCAGCAATTATTAGATGCAGTAGGTTAAAATAGTGGTGACAAGATATGGGGAGAGTGAATGCTGACATTTCCTAGATGGAGTGATAAAGATGAGTTGGAGGTAAATATGATCAAAATGCATCATTTAAATGTGTAAATTTGCTAAAAGTTTGAAAGACGTTTCATTAAAAATAGAGTCACCAAAAAATCACATGAAACAATTTCAATGTTTTATACAAGTTTATCATTTTGAGTTGGCTAGCATTCATATATTCATAGCTACTTTGAGGTACTTGTACCTTATAGTTTGGAAAACGTATAAGATGGAGACAATGTTTGGCAGGACAAGGGATGAGTACCATCTGTTTTATTGGTATCATGGGTGCTAGGACACTTTCTCTACTTTTGCAGAGTGAGATCTCTATGGACTTCAGCTACTATTTGGGAACCCACAGAAGGAGACTGTAGTCAAACCACCATATTTCATTTCAAAACATCTGCTTGAATCTCAGGGTAGGAGATTAGCAGCCTGCCAAGAGTGTTGTCTCAGAGCTATTTCACGTTCTTCATGGAAGAAAAATATTAAGAAGTAATGGATCTAACTAGAGAAAGCAACTCAGCAGATCCATGTGCATTACAAAACTAGGTATGCATTGAACAGGCACAAACAATGTACCAGTACCTGCTTCCTAGAAATACAGTCATCTCTGAACACTGTGGGTCTATAGAGGAAACATCCTCAGAATAACCCAAGCAAGGAAAACTTCCATGTTTTACCTGACCTGGAGAGCCCAGAGGAAATGTGAGTCTGAAATCCAAGGAAAGAAGGTGGTTGAGGCAAGCCCCCTGTGGATATCTATTCCTGCCAATGAGTTAACATCTTTTTATTCTTGTTTTTGCACAGGGCTTCTCACTTTTGCTTCTAGGCATGGGAGAACTCACTGAGTTAGAATATTTCAATGCCTAAGAGAGATGGAAACACTTTAGGGGATATGGACATTTTTCTGTTCAGAGATAAGACTAGAAGAACTTGAAATGTTAAGTACACAGGTTGTTTATTCAACCTAAGAAATGCAAAACCTATTACCTACACAGAAGTCAGCTGTGGAGGTGCTTTCTAGCCTGGAGACCTTTTTGCAATCTGTGTGGTAAAATACATTCTGTTACTGACCTTCTGTAGAAGCATTCTCATAAACACAGTTTTCTTCAATCAATCTATAGAATCCATGTTTATGGAAGGTATCATGTGATCTTTACAGATCCATAGTTAGCTTTCTTTGTTCCTCAAAGAGATTTATGTAAGGTATGTTGTACACATGGGACAGAGTTAGTCATCACATGGATAGTTTTTACTAGATTGTGCTACACTTAATTATGTCCAAAATAAACAACTCAAGGCCAGACTCCTGATGTTTGAACTAATATTGACTATTGGATTGTATTACACAGAAGAACCTTGTTGCTTCCCATAGCTTTGTTGTCTCTCTATCTTGGTAATGGAGACACCAGCATGATTGAATTTTGCAGAAAAAAAGCACCATTGCATTTATATACTATTTGAGTCCAGGGTATCATTCTTTCGTGAATCAGAATTAGAGTAGTGTCTATTCTCCCAGGAATCATTACTGCTTTTATAATCTTGAGAACCAAGAATCTCATGAATCTTATAAATTTCAGAAACTTCCTGAGACTTGTAAGATATCTATGTCCTGAGTCTTTAGGTGCCTCTTATTGGAGTAAAAGATTTCAATTCAGAAAACAAACAAACAAACAAACAAACAAATCTGCTATTCATGATGCTACTATAAACTATATAGTCTTTCTTCCTTTTGGGTCACAGGGAAATCACACACACACACACACACACACACACACACACACACACATTTCAATTAGATTGTGCTCAATTTGTGGTCAATTCTAGGCAAAAATTTGAGGTTGGTGCGATATGTTTGTTAATTTGGTTTGTAGTTGTGACAAACCTACATGTTCAAATCATAGTCTTCCATAGGACAATGAATTTGGGAGACTCCAGTACCTATAAAACATACGATAAATTCATGCTCGAACATTCAAGTCCCAGAGGCTTCCCAGAACTACAGAAGATCAGGCATGAAATGGACTTCTGCTTTTAAAACCCACTGATGGTTGGGGAGCAGGGTGGGAGGAGGGCATAGTGGGCTTTCGGGATAGCATTTGAAATGTAAATGAAGAATTTATCTAATTAAAATTGTTTAAAATAAAAAATAAAAAACACTGATGTTTATTAATTACTTGTTAATACACATATGCTTATGATGCCTTGTGATTAAAATATATACACATAGAGGCATGATTTGGAGGGATCTGACAGACTGATTCTCCAAAAATACTTCAAGGCTAGCCAAAGATGGGGACACACAAGTGGAAGGGCTTCAGTTTTGAATGAATGGGACATGAGCTCTGACTAAGACAAATGCCTATATCTGTTGGGATCTTATAACAGTGTGCTCTTGGTTAATTTTAAAATATCAGAAATATTGCTTGAGTTCTCTCTTGGGTGACCAAAGACAATTCTGCCACATTGTAACAGGATATCAATTTTATGTAGCACTTTGCCTTTAATTTTACCCAGATTATCTTCTGGAGGACCCTGGATTTTGAACACTGCACTTAAATACTAATCTTTTTATCCTGCCACAATAAGGAATCACAGACTGGTTGTCTTAAATAATGGAAATTTAGATACAAACATTTCTGAAGATTACAATCTAGAATCAGGTGCCTTTGTTTCTCCTGAGGCTTATAGATGGCTGTCTTTCTCCCTGGTCTCCAGACAACCTTGACTCTGTGTGTTCCTAAGTCCTAACATCCCTCCCTTATAATAACCTCTGTTATGTGTCTAGGACATCTATTATGTTGGATTGTATAGGGCTTCTCTCACCTTTATGATTTGTCTAAGGACCCTCTGTTCTAATTCCTCCATGAACCTACACACTGAGGGTGGATGGATGTGGTGTTACGAAGAGAAGTTTCAGGGATTTCAGACCCAAGCTATCACTTTATCTATAAATAAGAGGCCTAGAAAATGCATTCCCTTGGGGAGTTGGGCATCATTTCACTAGTAGCCTCACAAAGTAGGAGAACAAGGACTCAGTGATGCCTTAAGTTGCACATGAAACATATTGAGAACTTCTTGCTTGTTAATATCCATTATTAATGTCCATCATTGACAGGCTCCAGAGTCACCCAGGAGGTAATGTTCTGAGCATGCTTGCGAAGGACTTTTTAGATTTCATTAATTGAGGTGGGAAGAACCAACCTAAAGTGGGAGAACACTATTCCATGTGCTGGGCTCCTGGATGGAATAAGAAGAGACAGTGGACTGACACCAGAATTCATCACTCTCTGCTTCATGATTAGATACAATGTGACTTGCCATCTCATGCTCCAGGTTCCAGGTGTCATGTTTTTCCCAAAACAATAGGTTAATTTTTCAACTGTGAGCCAAGTAAACTCTTTCTTTCTTAATTTTATCTTTTCAGGTATATTTTTGTTAAAAAAAAAAAAAAAAGGTGAAAACTGAGTCAGACCCTTTGAATGGAAAGGAAACCTGGTTGCCTAGTTGCCTGAGGGTTGTGGATGAGGGTGAGTGAAGGTTCTGCGATATCTTGTAGATGCTAAATCTTGAGTGAGGACAATAGCATTCTCTGCCTTCTCTTTTGCTAGAATTTCTTTAGGTTGCTGGTATGTCTGCATATCTGAATGTTTCTCAGGGTGTCTTAGCACCTTTCCACTAGTAAGCCATTGTCAGCTGAGCCTATGCTCCTGAGCTGCCACAAGAACTTAGAAACTGGAGAAACTGCTTATGGGGATCTCTAGGCAAAGCCTGAGGCTGGCAGCTTAATGGGGCTAAATTAAGAACTGGGCAGCAGTGTTGTATGACCTTAGCTCCAAGGGGCCTGTGAAACATTTGCTGATGGATAGAGGAGATGCTCAAATGAGGACACTGGACATGAATAAATCACAGCAGGAAGTCTTCAACAGAATCTTCAGCATTTTGAGGGAACAGGCAACATTAGACCTTTTGAAAAGGTGAGTCAAGCACATAAAGATTGGAACACTTGGGCTCAGAGGCATGAAAAAAGATAAAAAAGTTAAGAGTGAGATAACTGTTCACCATTAGGAACAAGAGAGGCTGGAGTTATCAAAAGAAGTAGCCTAGATGAAGACTCTGCAGAGTTCATGCTCTGTATCCTGTCTACAATTCCAGGATACATAGAGCACTCTGCAGAGGCAGGTTGTCTTCTGAGGATGCTACCATAGGGTGGGGTATCTTTCTAGATAGAGCTGATGCTTAGTAACCCAGAGCAAGGCTTCAGGGTAAACCACATATGTAAGGAGAACACTGTGACTGCTGTTGGTACCTTAGGGGAGTTCCATCAAGTTGGTCTGTAAGTGTTCAAATGAGTTGAGACTGAGCTGATGTTTGTTACTGGACCTAGCACCATTTGTGTTACAGTGGAAGCAGGACACACAAAAGGATAGTTAAGGGCTAGTAAAGTGGATCAGTGAACAAGGCTAAACAAAATTAAAAGGGAATGGTAGATAGCCTCTCTGCTTTCCAACTCTGGGCAGGAGTCAACATTTCTCAGAGCTCACATGCTAGACTCTGGACAGAAGTTGGGCATGAAAGTGAAGGCCATGTGTTAGGCAAATCATGGAAGATCCTGAGAATTTTGGCGAGATAATTTAGTTTGCTGAATACCTGCCATGAAACATCAGAAACAGAATTCAGTCCTCAATTCCCAGAAAAAAGTTGAGCATAATGCTTTGTACTTGCAATCCCAGGGCTGAGGAGGAAGAGACGGAATGCTCTCTAGGTCTGCCTGGCCAATCTGACTAGCCAAATTTGTAACTTTCAGTGGGACAATTTGTCTCAATAGATAAAAACAAAACAGGGCGCATATTGCTCCTGAAGAAAAATATCTGAGGCTGAGCTGTGGTCTCTATATGCTCTTGTTTGCAAACATACACACACAGACACAACCCCTCCACATGTACACACACTCACATGAATGTATACACACACACACACACACACACACACACACACAAATATGTAACAACATTGGGAGATTATAAGCAACAGTGATTTATTTATTACAGTTCTGTAGTTTGGGAAGTCTATGCCAAACATCTAGAAGTTTCTGTTGCTAGTGAGCATTCACTTTGTAGTTCCTCAATGTCATTATTGCTGTGTTTTGTGACTCTGTAGCCTCTGCTGTAAGGGCACTATTTGTTCATGGAAACTCAACAAGTCTCAATGTAGTGCATGATTTCAACTGTTGATCAGGCCCAGTACTACAGCAATTCTTAAAAACACACACACACACACACACACACACACACACACACACACACACA
>NC_034594.1:89048419-89052413 GCF_900095145.1 Mus pahari
GAGAGAGAGAGAGAGAGAGAGAGAGAGAGAGAGAGAGAGAGAGAGAGAGAGAGAGAGTTATGTTGGCCTGAGACACTTACTGTGTCCCTATAGTTAACAGATTTCTTGGTGCTAGGATCTCTCAGGTTATACATTAGTTTATGTCAAAGTACGTACTGGTGGCCATACACATTCTTTCCATTCCTTCTCTGCTTCTTGCCTGGAAATCAGAAAACCTTATTGTAGGCTTATGTAGGAAATCACCCATATCTAACTTATGCTACACAAGTCCTGATTCTTCATCTCACAACCCATTCCCTGTCATATGTCCTGGTTCTGGGACCTGAACTCTCAACTCCTGTCATGCTGTTGTCTGTCTTCCCACTTATAGTAACCACTTATAGGAACCTCCATTCTCCCCTACAATGTGTTTATGTGCCTTAGTATCCTTGAATCTGAAATAGAAACTTTTCATCATGACATGAACTAACCAACCTTAGGGTGTATGTATGTGAAGGTGTGTGTGTGTGTGTGTGTGTGTGTGTGTGTTTACATGTGTGTGCTTGTGCTCTTGACTGTCTAACTCTGACTACAACTTTAGCTGCTGTGCCTCCAGCACACCAGGGTTCTGAGAGAAGATCTCTCACTGGCCTGGAATTTTCCAATTCCTGTGGGTTAGCTAACTAGCCAGCTCAGAGATCCCTTTGTGTTTCCCTCTCAGTGATAGGATTACAAGCTGAAGACAGAGTGCCTGGCCCTTCATTTCCATTAATTAATTAGTTTATTCACTTTAAATCCAAATTGCAGCCCTGTCCCCAATCCCACTCCCCTGTACTTCTGAGAAGGTTGTGTTCCCTCCCAGGGAATAAATTCACCCTGGCACCTCTAGTCACTTCAGGACTAGATGTATCCTCTCCCACTGAGACCATACAAGACTGCCCAATTATTGGAGCAGGAACCACAGGAAGGAAACAAAGATATGATAATCCCCCATTCCAGTTGTTGGGGTACCTTCATGAAGATCAAACTATACATCTGCTACATATGTGACAGTGGCTCTTATACACAAGTTCTGTGGCAGCAAACCCAGTCCTTTATGCTTCTATGCCAAGATTTCTCCCAGTAGAACTATCTCTACAGCCTGGAATGGAGTGTACTAAGCTTGCATTCTATCACAATTCAATGTGCTCTAATACTTCCATTCCTAGAAGAGGCTGAGGCTCAGCTGTGTGATGTGTGTTTGTCAGAGTGCTAGCCCATTCTGTTTGCTCAATCATGGTGGCACATTTAAAGTTCACTTGCTTTCATCTTAACAATGTTGTCATTCAGAAAACCTCCTTCCTGGGGTGAGGCTGAGTGTGGGCTACTTTCATCCATCCTAGCACTGCTGATCAAAACAGATTGCTCCAGTTTGAGTCTTTGATGATTTCTTCCAGGGGAGACAAAAGCCAGGTACAGAGCATCCTACTTGGTAAGGCTGCTCAGAAGAGTGGCACCAAATCTTCAACATCACAATCATGTCATCTGAATTCAAAAACAGAGTAAAAGCAGTTGAAGGACCTCTGGGGAATGCAAGTGAGTTCTCTCTTGTTAGATGTCCAGAATTTCATCAGCTCCCAAGAGCTGTAAAAGGGAAAATGCCCCTGATGTATTGCATTTTAATGGCAATTTTTAATGCCTGGGTAGAAAGCCCAGATGGTACTGTTTTCCATCCTGATGGGGTGGCAGAGCAGCTGTGCAATTTTATAAGGGGTAAAAATGTAAGGATGTTTTCCTTATTGAGGGAAACCTTATTTCCTGGGCCACCTTCCTAGACACAGTAGTAACACACATACTGCAAGGATACTTGCACACTGTTCAGCAAACAGCCTGAAAAAAAAAAGTTGTTTAAGAAAATACATCTAGCCAGGTGGGAGTGGCACATAGCTTTAATCCCAACACATGGGAGGCAGAGACAGGTGAATTTCTGAGTTCTGTCTAGACCCCCCCCCCCCGAAAAAAAGAAAAAAATACATTTGTGATCATCATCATCATCATCATCATCATCATCATCATCATGAAAAAGCAGTTACTATTATTTAGCAGGTAAGCTAATTGTTTATTGCCAAGCTTGATGATCTGAGTTTCACCCCAGTGACACAAGTTGTGAACTAAAAGAACTAATTCTAGCAAGTATGCAGGCTGTTCTTTATCCTCTACATGCATGGCACAGCATGTGAATGCTGAACTCATCTCTCTCTCTCATTCTCTCTCTTCTCTTTCTCATCCTTTCTCTCTCTCTCTCTCTCTCTCTCTCTCTCTCTCTCTCTCTCTCTCTCTCTCTGACACACACACACACACACACACACCTTAAGAGTAGTGTGTGGTGTAGCTAATAAGACAATGTGGAAATTGAGTCCACATATGCTTGGGTCCATTACACTTAGGGATTGAAAGAGTGGCTTAACTTCTTGTCTCCTAAAGGTAGACCTTTCCTTGAGACTCATTTTAAAAAATATGGATTACACTGAAATATAGTCATTTAGCAGAGTTGAAGATAAGGAATAGCATGTCCATGATGTAGCTTTCAGAAGAGCCCATGGATTGAAAAGCGGAAGAAATAATGAAGATGATGGGCATGTATCTTTCAGAGATTCAATTCTCAGCTGGGGACAAATAGCACCCAGACTGAACTGCCACAGATGCCTTCCAATGAGGATTTATTTTCTTCTGAAGAGTGAGGAGATGAAATCACATCAGATCTATTTCCCATGGAAAAGCTTTCTGTAGAGGCTGGAATAGGAAATATTTTTTTTTATTGGAAAATATGATTAAGCTCACCGTCTTAGGGTTTCTATTCCTGCACAAAACATCATAACCAAGATTCAAGTAGGGGCAGGAAAGGGCTTATTCAGCTTAAACTTTCCACATTGTTGTTCATCACCAAAGGAAGTCAGACCTGGAACCCAAGCAGGTCAGGAAGCAGGAGCTGATGCAGAGGTCATGGAGGGATATTACTTACTTACTGGCTTGCTTCCCCTTGCTTGTTCAGCTTGCTCACTTATAAAACCTAAGACTACCAGCCCAGGGATGGTACCACCCACAATAGGCCCTCCCTGCTTGATCACCAAGTGAGAAAATTTCCCACAGATGGATGTCATGGAGGCACTTCCCCAAATGTAGTTCCTTTCTCTGTGATAAGCCCAGCCTATGTCAAATCGACACAGAAAATCAGCCAGTACACTCACCAAAGGACAAGGAGTAAGCAGATGAAACAATATAGATTAAGATTGGCATAAAATAGAGATAATATACAACCAGATTATAGAGGAAACCCATTTCATATCTAGTGAATCCATGTATCATTCAGCCACCATTGTTCTTGTAACCTTTCAGAGTTGATAGGGTGTAGGAAATCTGAGATTTGAGATTTAGAGGAAGGTTGTAAGGCAGGGGGCAGGATGATCCTTCCTGCTGGCTTGTTGGAGTGTCACAAGTCAAAAGATAAGCATTTCACAAAATAATCAGGGTGTCAGTGGCAAGAGCTCCTTAGCCTCCTGCTATGCTATCCATTCTCTTAAAGCTCACTTATTTGTTTGATTTGAGTAGACATTGCAGTCAGTTGCTCCTTCTAATAGCAGAAAGTTAGCTCCAGGAAAGACTGACATATCAACCCCATAGTAAAGACCAAACACTGATGGTAGCTAACTCTAGCTGGTCCATGGATAGAATCATGGCATCTATTCTATCTGGCCCTACTCAGAGTAAAAATAAAAAGAATTTAGAGATAGTTTGTGGTAGTCAAATAGATAGGACATGAATTGAAAGTAGTAGTGCTACAGTCTGACTGGGACAGCTTAAACAGGCACCAGGGACTCCTTGAACAGGAGATAAAGGTCATAACTTTGTTATCATTTTCCCCTCATGGTAATTTATCAAGTTTAAGATATGTAATTCTCCTATAGATATTCTTGTGCGTGTATCTCTCTCTCTCTCTCTCTCTCTCTCTCTCTCTCTCTCTCTCTCTCTCTCTCTC
>NC_034594.1:89052640-89056711 GCF_900095145.1 Mus pahari
GTCAGTTTTTTTCTTAATCTCTGCATTTGCTTTCGAGATAAAGTCTCTCAATGAACCTGTAACTGGCTATTTTTTGGCCAGGTCAGGGGCTCACCAAGCCTCATAAATCCTCTTACCACTTTTCAACAGTGCTGAGGTTATAGGTGCAAACACATGGTGCTAAATTTCAAACCCTGGGGCAAATGGCTGAGATGTCTATTTAACATATCAAAGAATCAAAATATGTCCTCTGTTGTACTCCATTTTGTTTTAGGAGATGGGGTCTCTCACATGATGAAGCATGTTAGTTGGCTAACATGGTTGGCTAACAAGCTCTCAGGATGTGTCTGTCTTCATCCTTCAATTCTGGTGTTACAGGAACATGAGGCAATGTCTGGCTTTTACGTCAATGCTAGTGTTTTGAACTCAACTCCTCTTGTTTAACCAGCAAGTGTTATTACACAATGAGTCATCTCCTCAGCCCTCACCTTTCTTTTCATTGGTTTGTAAGATCTATAAGAAAATGGAGAGTACATTAGGTGCTTTTCCCATTGCTGCAAAAAATGATGTGGCAAAGGCAACTTAAGGAAACTTGAGAATGGAATTCATCATAGTGGGGAAATCAGGGAATCAGGGACTTGAGGCAGTGCTCATGTTGTATCTATAACCAGTAAACAGGTAGTGATAAAAGCTGCTGCTCAGTTCACTTGCTGATTTTTATTTAGTTCAAGACCCCAGGCCATGGCATGATAGTGCCCACAGTTAGGGTAAGTGGTTCTACCTCAATTATCTTAATCTAGAAAGTCTCTTAGGTAGATATGCCCTGCAGGTCTGTTTTCTAAGTGACTCTCATGTTCTCTCATTGACAGTCAATATTAACTTCTGTGGGTATCTACTCACTTCTGAATCCCTGTACTACAGCAATGCACCTGCCTTTCTAGACAAACTGTTTACTACTTAGAATGTCAGCCAAGGCTCCTCTCTGTCCCCCAGAAGCTGGAGGCAATGCTGGGTTGCTGACGCCCAGGTGTGTCCCAAGAAGTATATATTTTTGTATTCTTCAGACTGTTCTTATTTAATATTTTGCCTAGACACCCTGTTCCTGCTGAAGGGCTTTAAAAGCCCTCTTGATATTTTCCATTTTTTTGCATTGATTGCTCCCATTAAATTTTTGTAATGTAACAAATGAATATTACATTTTTTCCTTCATCAAAATCTGCTGCAAATGGAGTGTGTACCAAGCCTACCACAGGAGTAGATATTCACTGGATGGCTGAACTGGTTATTGGAAATAAATGATTTCCTGTTGGTCATTACTGCAAGTAGGGAAAAGGTATGTCCTGTTAATACATTTTAGAGCTTGGGAGGTAAGACTGTGAAGTGTCAGTGTCAGAGATACAGTTAGACTAACAGCACTTTCTATTTGTCATTTCCCACTTTTATTTTGTGACTGAATGAGTTTCATTAGGGAGGCTTACAGAAGCATGGGTTAGGGTTATTTATAGAAGCATAGGCTCCTTAATTACTCTCTACACCTGCTGAAGGAAATGTCTCCCCTTTATCCAACAAATATAAATTCCAATAAAGAACTCAATAGTTTACTTAATTTTTTAATTACCCGAGAAATTGTACTGCAGCATTTTGTTGCTGAAGTAGGAAGATAAGGCATCTTAATGTACGGCAGGGTGAATGTAGTTAATAATCGTTCACATTTTTTAAATATTTATTTATTATATTTGTATGAGTACACTGTAGATGTTTTTTAAACATACCAGAAGAGGGTATCAGATCCTATTGCAGATGGTTGTGANCCACCATGTGCTTGCTGGTAATTGACCTCAGAACCTTTGGAAGAGCAATCAATGCTCTTAACCACTGAGCTATCTCTCCAGCCCCAGTAGTTCATATTTTTAAAGTGGATATGTGAAGATTTGATTGTTAATATTACAAGGAACCGCCTAATGTTTTAGCTAAGAGAAATCCTGATTACCTCATTTGATCATTGCATGCAAACAGATTCTGTGTGAGTCACTTAAGTTTGAAGTAAGGTATACAAATATTAATTCACAATTATAGCACTTGAAACAATAACTACATTTGAGTATTTCTATAACTCAGCGTCTTTATATAAATATACATTGCACATATCTTAAAGAACATAGAATGTTCTTTAATAAGAATAAACTTTATACACTATTAAGAAGCACATGAGCTGGGCGTGGTGGCACATGCCTTTAATCTCAGCACTTGAGAGGCAGAGGCAGGTGGATTTCTGGGTTCTAGGCCAGCCTGGTCTACAAAGCTCAGGACAGCCAGAGCTATACAGAGAAACCTTGTCTCGAAAACCAAAAAAAAAAAAAAAAAAAAAAAAACCCAAACAACCAAACAACAAAAAAGAAAAACCAACAAAAAAAACAACAAAACAAAAAAAGCAAATGAATTGTTATCAATAACTAAATCCAGCAAGAGTTAAATACTATTAGCCAATTTGTATATAGTATTTCCAGTACTTTTTGTCTTTAAGAAAATAAAAAGATGGAATCCTGATAGATATCATGTTTGTCAATTTGCCTTTTGTTACTTACTAGTACATCATGAACATCCTTTAGAGTCAAAAAGCACCCATAGTCTCATTTCGGGTGATTGACTAGCAGCTCATCATTAACACATGTCACAATTTATTCATCAAAATAGTTATTATCAAGTGTGAGTGTTATATTGTGATTTTAATCATTAGATACAGCACTTAGATAAATATGATTCTGTGCCCACTCATTATTTTGTTAGGAAAATTTGCATTGGGGCAGATTCTCGGTCACCATGATTGCGGAGTGGAGATATTTGATTTGATCTTCCAAATTGCTTTTATAAAAGCAACACCAGGTTTTGCTTCACAGAGGCAAGAAAGGAAGCTCATTTCCACAGAGCCTGGGATTGCACCACTCGAATTGTGCTCATCAACTTGATTAAATTGGTGTCTGAAGAATCCACAATCCTATTGGTATGTTAAAATTTACTATTGTACATTGTATGATGTTTCATGATGAACAAAAGGCATTACATGAAATTAATTCTCATTTTAGTACTTTGTTAAACTGAGCAGAATGTTTTAAATACACTTCAATACTGTCATATTATCCCTTTCTATACAGAATTGCATTTTCTCTAGTAGTCACTGTCAGAAGGTGGAGCATTTTGAACATTCCTGCTTGTGATTCCTGTTCTGAGAACCTCTGATTTCTTGTATCTGTGTTCATTTCCAGTCTTTGGAAGTGGTACAACCTGTAGCATTCTTCACTAACAGATAGAAGAGATGTTGACTTTCAATTTTTGTAGCCCATGTAATGCAGCAATTTCCAAGTCCATGGCTGTGAATGTATTGGCAGAAGTATTAGTTATCTGTTACTGTGACATATTACCTGACAAAAGTAACTTGAGGAAAAAGGGTTCAGTTTGATTCCTTGTATTAAGGGAGACACTCCATCATTTTGTGAGTAGGGGTAGGAATGGGACACAGCATTAGTCTGCAGTCATAAAGGAGAGGGCAATGAATTTTGAGGATTAGCTTGACTCTCTATCAATTTGCTTTGTATTCAGCCTGAGATCCCAGTTCAAGGTATGGTGTACCACAAATTTAGAGGAAGGCTTCTTTACTAATTAATCTCTGGAAATTATATCACAGATATGCCCAGAAGGGTGTCTCCTAGGTAACTCCAAATCCACTCAAGTTATAATGAAGATGCCATTATGACACAAAACACACATTCTTTATACAACCTTTAAGGACTTAAGTATATTTCTAGATTTTTTTTATTTGATAATTTTTTGCTTGTTCATGGCTTAGGGTTTTTATAGCTAGTATTCTTATGGCTTCTATTTTATAATTTTTGATGCATCAGTTGACTTTCACTTTTTCTTCTCTTCCCTCTTTGGTTAATATCTTTTACAAAATAGATTGTCTGTATACAAGGAACTTATATATTTCCCTTTTAATTTTTTAAAATTACATTTGTTTGTATGCCTTCCAAGGAATGCGTGTGTGTATGTGTGTGTGTGTGTGTGTGTGTGTGTGTGTGTGTGTGTGTGTGTGTG
>NC_034594.1:89056821-89058040 GCF_900095145.1 Mus pahari
GTGTGTGTGTGTGTGTGTGTGTGTGTGTGTGTGTGTGTGTGTGTGTGTGTGTGTGTGTGTGTTTGTGTGATTGGAAAAAGACAGCTTGCTTGCATCAATTCCCTCTTTTCATCATGTGGTTCCACAGGCATCTTGTGAGTCCCTTTGTGTATTTTCTTCAAACCATAGGATTCTGCAAACTCAAAGGTACTCTCCAACTCACATATTGAACAGGTAAATAAATAAAGGAAGGAATTCTAGGTTTAGATTATATAATCATCATTTTGTACTTATATTCAAAAGTATTTGAACATTTCTTCAAATTTAAAATTTTGTGGACTGGTGTAGTATTTAAATTGGTAGAGGCACCTGCCATTGTTAAGCTGTACAACCAAATTTGATCCTTTAGATACACATAACTAAAGGGCAACAGAAGCTGCAGGAAGATGTCCTCTGATTCCCACATGTGTACTGTGCAAACTGTCCTTCATCTGTGGCAAAAAAAATAGATAAATAAATATATAATTAAACATTTCAAAAATTAAAGTTAATAAGGAGCTGTCTTTTTGGCTTAACCATAAGATTATGAAACTTATATTTTGATTTGAAATATTTACTATAGTTATTATGTTTAAATAAAGTTTATTAATAACACTAAAGTTTTAGCTCTACTCACAAGATATTTCCCAATTTATATGACCATTAATAATTGATACAATTTAAGATATTGTCAATTATATTTGTAATTAAAGAGTTACAGAAATATTTATATACAAATAGTTTTTGAAATGACATGGAAAATTTATTCATAATAGAGTCATAGTAGGGTGACATTTCACTACTTAAAGGGCTGAATGATAAATTGTTCTATTTGACAAGTAGTTTTATTAAGGACTGGTACAGAATTTGGTAGCCACCATCTCTCTGCAGTTTTGTTGTCCAGAGTGCTATCCATTCCTATTTTCTGTCTCTTATCCAGGGTGTCAGGCTGTCTCTCTAGAACTCTGTTGTCTTAGGAGGACTTTGATATTGTTTCATATTCTTTTAATGGGAAAGAACAAGGAAGGAAATAGATGAAATTTTAAGTTAATAAACTTAATTACTAACATGGCTTATTCTAATTTTAATGAAGCTGATACAAATTTTGTTCTTTTTTTTATTATTATTATTTTCTTTATTTACATTTCAAATGCTATCCCGAAAGTTTCCCATACCCCTCCCCCCACCTCTGTTCCCCTAC
>NC_034594.1:89058051-89085411 GCF_900095145.1 Mus pahari
ATGTGTGTGTGTGTGTGTGTGTGTGTGTGTGTGTGTGTGTGTGTGTGTTTGGTATGTATGTATGTATGTATGTATGTATGTATGTATGTATGCGTGTAAGTATGCACCTCTGTGTATCAGCATGTAGATATCCAGAGGCTGGAGGACAATGTCACATGTTTTGCTTGAACACTGTCATCTTATTCTTTTGAGAGAGAACCTCTTATCAAACTTTGGGCTGGATTGGGAGCCAGTGGTTCCTAGGGATTAGAATACAAATACACACATATTCATTTCCCCTTTTTCTGTGGATATCCTTAAGTCTTGAAAGAAGGGATCTGAGGAAGATGTCCCATTCAGGCTGAGTACTCCAAAGTCTCTCTATCTCTTTATATAGTCCAGTTTTGGGTCTCCATGGGATAAACTACCTTCTATCTACTTCAGGAGGAAGCTTCTCTCATAATGGCTGAGAAAAGCATTGACCTGAGTCCAAGTTCATTCATAAATACTGGGGATCCCAGGCATAAAGTGCTTCTAGGTATAGGTAATTAACACAAAGGAATAGGAGTGGGATAGAAGTAGGGACTAAGAGGGTCTCCAAGAAGGAGGAGAGCTGGGTTCACCCAAAGATTTTAGCTGCGTCTAGAGGAAACAGACACTGTGTTGGAGGACAAATCCCTGTAAGTGATTTGCAACAAGGCTGGGGATGAGACTGAGGAATTTACAGTGGAGGGCAGGAATGAAGATTGAGATTTCCTACTTGATTTTTGAGGTTGTTGTGACCAGTGGGTTACCAGGTAGAGAGTACCTCAATGGATTGATGGCTGACACAAAGGAATGAGGATGTGCTAGGTGTAGGGAGAGGGAGCAGAATGTGTTAACAAGATGCTTGATGTACCTCTAATGAATTTAAAGGAAGACGCCAGGATGCGGATTCAAAAAGGGAGGATAGGTCCTTCCAAGAGTTTGTTTGATTTTTTTGAAACAGTGTCTCCTAAACACCCAAGGGTGGTCTCAAACTCACTATGTAGGTTATCTGCTGTGAAACTCATTCTTTTAGCAGAAGTCTTGGACTCTAGGGATTATCAGTTAGGTGCCAACCTTAGTAAAATGAATACATCATCTTTTAAAAAAACAGTGAAATGGTTATACTTTAATTATAACAAAAGGAAAGGAGAGGCATAAAAATATCTGTTCATACTGAGTCAACCTGGGCAGTTGGTGATTCTTGAGAATGAGTTCAATATGCCATATAACCTACCTACTCTATTTTTGGATGTACTGGATGCAGGATAAGGGGGACAGAGAAGGGTCAAACATTTGAAAAGTTTCACCCTCATCCTTAGCTACTGGTTTATGGGGATTAAAGTGAAACAATCAGAGACCAGATTGGATAGAGCAGGGTAAAGGCAGAGCTAGGGATGAGCCTCCAGAGACACTCCACATAAAAAGTCAGAAAGCCATAGAACAAGCAGAAGCTGTGTTACACTCCACTCTCTCCTCTGAGAAATACATTTTCTAGCACGTATTGATTATGCACAATAACAAGTTTCACTATGACATTTCATATACATTTATAAAGTGTTTTGAGCATGTCCATCCCCATTTGCATATGTTTATCCCCTCCCCGAAACTGATCCCATTTTACAACTAGTGTACATATTTGGTGGGTGAGAAAGACAGAACCAGTGGGTTTAATTAATGCTACTTAGAGAATAATGGGTGAAGGATTTTATGTAGAAGCACAAGTGACTTAACAGTGCCCATGTCAATGAAGAAAATGTCCTCCTCCCCCAGCAACAAATAACTGCCTAGGGAGGGGTGGTATCACGAGGCTCTTCTTCCATCCATTACATTATACATAGAGAGCCAACCTGTCACATATGATGATCCTTTTCTCTGTCCAAGAGGGTAAGGTGCCCTGTTATCTTCACAGAGCAGACAGGACATTCATAGAGCTATGTATGACTCAAATGGTTATCTGTTGCTTCCCTTCTGCAGACAGCCACATGACTGACTTTATGTCATTTCACTTGTCCTTTGCCTTGTTAAGTTATATTGGCAGAATATACAGGAAGCCCAAAATCAAGGCAATTCTTGCTTTATTTTCTTTTCGCTAGAATGCTTGTCCCGTACATCTACTTTTGGAAGAGAGTAAGGAAGAAATGTCATACTCCCAGGCTTATCCCTCAACATACTCTTTATCTAAGCCACATTAGAGGAAAGACAGTTTATGTATGAATCGCTAAGGAAGGCCTATCCTCCCAGAAAGGGACTTTTCTTTGTCTGCTTTTCTAGTAACAGATGTACAGATGTTTCTGTTTGAATATTGAATTACCCCTGAAGATTATGTGGCCCCCAGGGTGATGTTATGCATAACTGTTGTGGACTTTAAGGAGGTGGAGGGTTATGTTTATTGTGTGTAGGGGGGTGGTGTTCTTGTAGGGAGTGTGGAAGTATGCTCTCTCTCTGTCTCTGTCTCTCTGTCTCTGTCTCTCTCTCTCTATCTCTTTATTTATGTCTGTCTCATGTGTGTGTATGAGCATGTGAGTACCTGTGTGTGTGTGTGTGTGTGTGTGTGTGTGTGTATGAACATGTATCCAGGCAGTATTAGATAGATACTTTTCTCATTGCTATGACAAAAAGGAAATTTGAATGAGAAAGGAATTCTTTAGATTTACAATTCAAGGGTACAATCCACTAAGGTGAGGAAGGCAAGGTGGTAGAAATAGAAAGCAGCTGGTCATATGACACTGTCAAAAATAAGAGAGAAAAGGAAATGGGGCTTGGTTTTAGAACTTCAAAGCCAACCTATAGCAACCCATTTTCAGAGCTTTCAATTCCTAACAGTTTGCAAATTTTTCAAATAGTGACACCAGCTAGAGACTGTTTGGAGACTAAAGTTCTAAAACATAGGAGCTCATGGGGGCTTTTCACATTTACCCAATAATTGTGGATATAATGGGAACAGTTGGCACTTCTACATGTTCCCTGCCCCTGCACTGACTGTAGGCTCCAAGCTCACATTTGCTGCATCATAGAATAGACCTCTAAAATGGTAAGCTGAAAGGAGCATGCTCATTTTGTAAGTTAATTACCATGGATGTTTCATTATAGTGATGTAAACATGCAAAGTAAGATTTTCAGAGCTAGGGGTGATAGTTTTTAATTGAAATGGTTCCCAACTTATGAAACTACTTGGAAAGATTTGGAATTTTAGGGAGGGAAGATTTGCAAGAGTGAGTATGTCAACAATGGCAAGCTTTCAGGTAAATTTATTGGCACTGTTTCTGTTTTCCCTTCTTTGCTTTCTGGGTGTAGGCAAATGTGAACAGCTAAGTTCCTGCACCTGCAGCCATTCCTAACCCTGTTTTTTTGTCGTGTGTTTCCTGTCATGATGAAATCTATTCCTGTGGATCCATAAGCCTACAACTTGCTTATTTTCCACATGATTGTTTTTTCCTCTAACATTTTTTGTTATAGCAGCAGAAAGAAGAATCAAATATTCACCGAATGTTTTCACAATTCTCACTGCCCCCCACCAAAGGACAAGAATTTACGGTGTGCACTCTGTACCATATAGCCTCCAGAATTTTGAGCAAACTCAGATTATAGTGCGATTTAAACTAGGAATTTCCTGGATGGTTATCTGGCAAAAAAAAAAAAAAAATTTCTTTCCCATTCTAAGAACCCTAAGAACCATAAGAAGCTCCAGGTCAGAAAGTTAACAATAAGCTAGGCACTCAGTGTCTTCTCAATTGATGGCCCAGATAGATGGGGACCCCCACACACACACACCCCAAAAAACCATTCTTAAGGACCTTTAAATATTATATCCACCAAAATCCATTTCCAAGGCTTTTGTATTTTTTATTAGATATTTACTTCATTTACATTTAAAATTATATCCCAAAAGTCCCCTATACCCTCCCCCCACCATGCTCTTCAACCCACCCACTCCTGCTTCCTGGCCCTGGCATTCCGCTGCATATAATCTTGGCAAGACCAAGGGCCTCTCCTCCCATTGATGGCCTACTAGGCCAAAACTCTGCTACATATTCAACTAGAGACACAAGCTCTGGGGCTTATTGGTTAGTTCATATTGTTATTCCTCCTATAGGGTTGTCGACCCCTTTAGCTCCTTGGGTACTTTTTGTAGATCTTACATTGGGGGCCCTGTGTTCCATACAATAGATGACTATGAGCATCCACTTCTGTATTTGCCAGGCACTAGCTTAGCCTCACAAGAGAGAGCTATACAAGGGTCCTGTCAGCAAAATCTTACTGGCATATGCAATAGTGTCTGGGTTTGATAGTTGTATATGGAATGAATCCCTGGGTGGGGCAATCTCTGGATGGTCTTTCTTTCTGTCTCAACTCTAAGCTTGGTCTCTGTAACTCCTTCCATGGGTATTTTGTTTCCCATTCTAAGAAGAAGCAAAGTATCTACACTTTGGTCTTCCTTCTTCTTGAGTTTCTTGGGTATTCTAAGTTTCTGGGCTAATATCTGCTTATCACTGAGAGCATATCATGTGTGTTCTTTTGTGACTGGGTTACCTCACTCAGGATGATATCCTCCAGATCCATCAATTTGCCTAAGAATTTCATGAACTTATTGTTTTTAATTGCTGAGTAGTACGCCATTATGTATCCATTCTGCATCCATTCCTCTGTTGAGGGACATCTTAGTACTTTCCAGCTTCTGGCTATTATAAAAATGTATTCCAGCATGCCCCAGAGACCTGGGATGTGAAAGACTACCAGTACTCAAATTGGGAGACCTTAGATAAAATTTGTGACAGTAGGGAGAGGGAATTTATAAAGCCCACTTCCAGCAGGAAAACAGGTCATCAAGTGAGGGATGGGGTTTCCATCCCACAGTCAGATCTTTGACCCATAATTGTTCCAGTCAGAAAGAATTACAGTGATAGAAATGGAGAGGAGCCTGAGGAAAAGAATGTCAAGCAACAGGTCAAAAATGGGTCCAGCTCAAGGGGAGGTCCCAAGGCCTGACAATATTACTGAGGCTATGGAGCACTCATAAAAAGGGATCTATCATAACTGCCCTCCAAAAGACCCAACAAATAGTAGAAAGAGTCAGATTCAGATATGTACACCCAACCAATGGACAGAAGCAGCTGGCCTCTGTTGTTGAATTGGGGAAGGCTGAAAGAAGCTGAGGAAAATGGCGATCATGTAGGAGGACCAGTAGGCTCAATTAATCTGGACCCTTGAAATCTCTCAAACACTGGAACACCAATCAGACAGCATGCATGAGCTGATATGAAGCTCCCAACACACATACAGCAGAGAACTGGATCTGTGTTCATTCAGTGATGATGCAACTAACCCTCCAGAGACTGGAGGCCCCAGGGAGTTTAGAGGTCAGATGGAGTGGTGGTGGGGCATCCATGTCAAGACAGGGGGAGAGGTGTGAGATGTGGAGCAGTTGAAGGGTGAATGGGGGGTGGTGGGAAATGGAATATGGAGGCCAAAAAATAAATTAAAAGTAAATTAAAATAAAAAAGATGTAATAAATTTAGTGTCAAGAATAGAAGACGCGAACTCCTCAGAACAGTAAGTATAGTCTAAATAATAAGAATGAAATGAGTTTTCATAATCACACTAAAAAGAGAAATAGAATTGGGACAATTTTGTGTGTAAGGAAAACCATTTAGGTCCAAAGATAAAGTCATAGGTGTGTACTATAACAAGGCAATGCCATGTAAAAACTATTGACTTGAAATTTTAATTTGTATATTGTAATGAAACCCTGCTTTGAACTTAATATCAACATCATTTTGAAATTCCATTCTGTGTAAAATTTTATTTTTGAAATAATTTTCTAAGGAACTCTTGGTCTATAAAAAGACCAGAGAAAAGAAGTAAAGTTTTTGGTTGAATTGTTTGGCTTGGGGAGATTTGCCACATCCATCCATCCATCCATCCATCCATCCATCCATCCATCCATCCATCCATCCATCCATTTATCCAATGTGTATGTCTATTTGTTTATATTTGTGTGTAGGTATATGCATATAAGTATAAGCATGCATGCCTGACTACTTGTGGAGTTGATTATGACAGATGGTTGGGCCAGACCAGAGTGTAAATATATGAATATTTGAATGTGTACATGTTTATGCATATGTGATTGTATAAAGCATCTTAATTATTTTTCTTTCCTTCGTCTCTTGTCCACAAAGAGTAAACCAGTTAACCAGAGGGATAACCAAGTCTTACCCCTGCAGACACTCTTCTTCCTGAAGAAGAACCAAATAAGAAAGTACAGGCAGAGATTGCTCCAGCAAGTTAATGCTGCTGTTCTTTTAAATTTTATTTTTCATTTATTCTGCATTATTTTCATACATGTATACAGTGTATTTTAGACCATACCTGTCCACCACTTCCCATAGATACTATCATACCACCTCCCAACTAAATGTATTATTTTGCCAATAACCTATTGCATCCAATTAATGAAGCTGACAAATGAATGGGTATAACGCACCACTGTTAATTGGAGAATTGTCAACTTACTAGGAGTTCTCCATGCATTAGGCCAAAGAAATTAACACTCCAGCATAGAAAGAAGAGTGACACCAGGTCTCACATCTGGCTGAGGTGCTACTCTTCTTACTTAAATGATGTCTCCATGATAGCTAGTTGATCAATAGTGGTTTCCTTTGTCTCAGCTTAGGATTCCCACTCTTCTGCAAGTCCCTAGAAGGCAGCTCATTCTTAGCATTGCAAAGCAGTGGTCGGGGGGGGGGTGTGTGTGACTTGATTTCTAGTATTTAGGTAGACAGGAGATACAGAAATAAATACCCTCTCAGACAAATGAACAAAGCCTTCCTGGTATACCCCACTCACCACAAACATGGAGTACCTCAAGTATTTCAGCATGAAATAATATTTATAGACTAATTTAGCTTACTTTTAACCTTAGTCAATGTTCTCCTTTTCCTCTACATATTTCAGGATGCTTTATGTCTTGGGAACTGGATGGCATTTTTTTTATTTTTAAGCTGTCATTTGTGCTTTCTATTTATAGATTCACAGAACATTTAGGGGAAGATACAAAGGCTTCCCACATGCCCTGTACACATGCATAGTCTCCCAATTAGTTATCTCCATCTCCAACAGACTATGACTGTAGATTTATTTGTGTGTTCTGATAAAATACCCTTGACAAGAGGCAGCTATAGAAAGGCTTACATATCCAGGTTATATTGCATTACTGAAGAAAAGGACAGGTAGAAGCTCAAAACAGTCATATCACATCAGAATTAAGAGGAGAGAGAGAGAGAGAGAGAGAGAGAGAGAGAGAGAGAGAGAGAGAGAGAGAGAGAGAGCAGAGAGAGATTTACTAGCTTCCTTAACTCTAATAGGGCTTACACTCTTATAGGGTTTGCTATTATACACCACCCTAGGGATGACGCTGCACACCCTAAGGATGGCACTGCCCAGAGTGGGGGGTCTTCTTATAAAAACAAACAAAAACAAAACCCACAGCCATGCTTATTGATCAACTTGATTTAGAAAGTGATTCTAGGTTATATTACATTGATAAATACCTAGCAAAGATATTGTATGGGGTTAACCTTGAGAAGCTGTTCAATCCATGTAGACTCCTATTATAAGTTGGAAATTTTACTGTGAATTATGTGCATTTGAAACTAATTTTAGTCTTGTACTTATTTTTCAGGCAGGTGTCCACTTTTACACCTTAAGAATCGAGTTCGGAGATATGTACACAATGAACAAGCTCATGCACATAGAAAGACTCAACTCCAAGTATTTCTAAGATTTGTATTTTTTTTCCATCCTGCCATATTTTCTATGTGGCTGCAGGCCTTTTACAGTACATTATGGAAAAGGAAAGTTGAACAAGACATGTAACCTTTTCTTCACAAAACTCGTGGATCATGTACAGTAGGGACACAAATGTTTACAAGTTGTTAGGAAACAGTGTAGAAGTTTAAAGTCAGGTGTGGTGAGGGTGGTGTGAAAGCCAAGCCAGGAGGTGTCACCCAAAGTTGGGTGAGACATCTGTGGGTCTCTGACTTCCTTTCAACCCAACATTTATGGCCTGAAATTAGAAGTTAAGTGAATGATTCAATAGAGCCTCAGGGAAGTGCCATGGAAATGCTTCAGAGATCCAGGTGTGTCTACAGAGCTGCCAGTAATGTTACTGGAAGTCAGCTTGGGAGATTTGTGACTCATTTAAAAGATATAACTCTCCATGGTTTCTATCTGCCTGCTCCATCTCAGAGAAACGTTGTGTTTTTAATGGATAGGGCGAGCCCATTGCTGTGCCACCTGTCAGTGTTTAGTATGCCGTTGTGGCTTATTACTGCTGTCATCTGCTGCCAAGAAGTGTTCTTGCTCTGTGTGGCTATTAAAGTGATTAGAGAAAAGGTGGCAGGGCACAGGATCTTAGCCCTACTACTAGCTACTAGCACACTACTAGCACAATAAAAGTTTTCATTCTCTTGCCTCTTCCTCTTCAGCCCAGAGCATTCATCCTCCCTATCCAGCTGTCCACTGCTGTCTACACAACTCTCTCTGTGTCTCTCTGTCTCTTTCTGTCTCTCTGTCTCTCTGTCTCTCTGTCTCTCTTTCTGTTTCTCTCTCTCTCTCTTCTCTCTCTCTCTCTCTCTCTCTCTCTCTCTCTCACACACACACACACACACACACACACACACATACACACATTGTGTATGCCTGCGTAGTTGTGTAGTTGTGTGTCTGTATGTCTGTTTGTACTCTCAATGTCATTCCTCAAGAGTCAATGACCTTGTGATTTTGACACAGGATCTTTTTTTGGAACTTAACATTCTTCAATTAGGTTGTGCTCCTTGACCAGTAATACCAAAGTCCCTCCTATTTCCTCTTCCCCTTCAATTCCCTAAGTTCATAAGCACAAGCCATCAAACCTGTATTTTTTGTGTGCGTGCTAGAGTGGTAACTCAGATCATCATGCTTCCATCTCAGGTACTACACTGACTGTCTGATATCCCTAAGCTCTCTTCATCCTCTTTCTATGAGAGCATTATCTGTCATGAAATCTATATTGACAGCATCATGAAGCATTGTAGTTTGCCACATAAGCAGTTTGGCCACATGTAAAATTTTATTTTCTACATTGTCTAGTGGAGACAGTTTGTCATTTAAGAAGACACCAGAGCTTCTAAATATTGGACTGTTGACATGAATGAATTTAGATTGTTAAGATGGATCAGAAAATAAAAGTGCTTTGCTGCACAAGCACACAACTTTCATTTTGATCCCTTGAAACTTAGGCTAACACCTAGCCAACCATTCATATTTCCTTTGTGGTGCATTTTTGAAATCCCAGTGTTCTCCTTGTGAGAAGGATTAGAGAAAGGGGAATGTATGAGACATTAGGGGCCAGGCATAATAGGTATATTCAATGCAGTAGAAACAAATAACACAGTTTCTGCCTCAACAAGGTAGAAGGAAAAAAATCTGACTCTCAAAAGTTGTCCTCAGATTTTCATAGATTTCCATGGAATATGTGTGACTGAATATACTTACATACATGTATCTTGCACACATATGAAAATATTGTGAAATAGTCATAATTAAAAAGAATACTTTGAGTGTAATTTAGTTGAATTTTTTTTTTATTTAGATCTTTCCTGTGTTCCACTGAGGTCTGCATAGATCAACAAGTCTCAGGCCCTGCTTTGGGGCCTCATAAGTTGTTCTGAACATGGTCACTACATAAGACAATAATTATAAGTTGAGTGAATTGTGTCCAATGGAGTAGCTTACAAATGAAGAAATAAATTCCCTTTTTAAGTTTGGGACCAAGGGAGTTAGAGACATGGGTATATATAAAGTTCAGACCTTATTGTCAATCTGATAGGATTAAAAATCACCATGGGAGCAAATCTCTCAGTGTGTCTATGAAGGGGATTCTAGATTAGGTTAATTAAGGTGGTAAAACCCACTAACTATGGATAGAACCATTCCATGTTAATGTCCTGGACAGAATCAGAAAGAGGAATCTAGCATTCATCTTTGTTTCCTAACTATGGATAAAATGTATCAACATGCCTCAAGCTGCTGGCATCACATCTTTTCTATTATGGAGGCCAGTACTCTTAAATTGTAAGCCAAATAAATTCTTTCTTTCTTAAGTTGTCTAGTATTTTACTGAAGTGGGCATGTGATTAGATTTGTGTGTAGGAAAAGAAGGGTCAGAATTATCTGACACTGAAAACTAAGAGAAAGAAAGAAAGAAAGAAAGAAAGAAAGAAAGAAAGAAAGAAGAAAGAAAAAAGAAAGAAAAAAGAAAGAAAGAAAGAAAGAAAGAAANCTTTGTCCTTAAAATTCATCAAAAGTTGCTTGCAAAATTGGAGTCTCTCTACTATTATGGATGCCAACAAGAGTTTGCTGACAGGAACCTGATATAGCTGTCTNCTGAGAGGCTCTGCCAGTGCCTGACTAATACAAAAGTGGATGCTCACAGCCATCCAGTAGACAAAGCACAGGGTCCCCAATGAAGGAGCTAGAGAAATAACGCAAGGAGCTGAAGGGGTTTGCAGCCCTATAGGAGGAACAACAATATGAACTAACCAGTAACCCCAGAGCTCCCTGGGACAAAACCACCAACCAAAGAAAACACGTGGTGGGACTCATGGTTCCAGCTCCATATGTAGCAGAGGATGGCCTAGTTGTTCATCAATGGGAGGAGAGACCCTTGGTACTGTGAAGGTTCTATGCCCCAGTATAGGGGAATGCCAGGGTCAGGAAGCAGGAGTGGGTGGGTTGGTGAGTAGGGGAGGGGGAAGGGATAGGGGTTTTCAGAGGGGAAACTAGGAAAGCGGATAGGGAAGGGAAGGGAAGGGAAGGGAAGGGAAGGGAAGGGAAGGGAAGGGAGGCTAGGCCGGCTCAGTTGGAAGTGACCAAGTGACTCAAACCAGAGATGGGTAATAAAAAACACAAGAAAAGGGAAAAACAATAGCAAAAACCTGCATGAGCAAGACCCAAAGAGGAGATTGAGGAAGAGTTGTGTTAGCTCCCATTCCAGATAGGAGTAAACAAGGACTAGATGGATGGACTTTATTGCAGCTAGGTGTGTTGATTTGCCTATGGAGTTTTCTTTTTACTAGTACCATCTGTTTACTCACTGATGTAGGAGTCAAGATCATCTTACAAGTGAGGAGTGTGTTCATGATGGAGGCAAAATGAAGAGAAAAGTAATACTTGAAAAAAAAAAACGGTGGAAAGCCTTCTGGGGTACCACTTGGCAAGAATCTGACATTGACTAAGGACAAAGAAATGGGCTTCAGAAAGGAATCTGATATTAGGGCGAAATAAGGAAATAAGTTTCGGCAAGAATCTAACTTTAGGCTGTAATAGGGAAGTAGGATACGGCAGAAATTTTAGTCTTAATGTGGAACTACGCTTCAGGCAAGATTTTGGTATTGGATGAGGAAGTGGAGTCAAGTATTTTGGTCATTATGACAAGCTCTTTTTAAAAAGTCATGGGAGTAATCACGGAACTTCACTTGATGCTTTGTTAGTTCCTTACTGTACTGCCTGCCCAAATTACTTGCATGTAATTAAAATGGTTTTTAAAAGTGGGTTGGACCCCTTCATGATAAAAGTCTTNGAAAGAATGGGAATTCAAGGCCCCTACCTAAACATAATAAAAGCAATCTACAGAAAACCAGTAGCCAACATCAAAGTAAATGGAGAGAAACTTGAAGCAATCCCACTAAGATCAGGAACTAGACAAGGCTGCCCACTTTCTCCCTACATATTCAATATAGTACTTGAAGTCCTAGCCAGAGCAATCTACAGATTCAATGCAATCCCCATCAAAATTTCAACTCAATTCTTCACAGAGTTAGAAAGGGCGATTTGCAAATTCATCTGGAATAATAAAAAACCTAGGATAGCCAAAATATGGGATTTCTTGGTAGAGGGGAAGAGGAGAACATTATCAAGTATTGCGATGGGGAAACAGGACTCAAGCCCCTATGGCCAGCAGAAAGAATGAAAATGTCAACCACAGAATGTAGGACATGGGGTATCCTCTAGAATGTACCAGAGATCTGGGAGGTAACTCCCAGACTCAAAGGCAAAGACCTTGAATGAAATGCCCTACACTTGGGAGAGGCAAATTGTAGAGCCTACCTCTAGCAGAAAGACAGGGTATCACGTGAGGGATGGGATTGCTATCCCTCAGTCAAGAACGCTGACCCATAATTGTTCCTGTATGAAAAAAATTGCAAGGACAAAAATTTAAAAGAGCCTGAAGAAAAGGACTACCAACAACAGGCCCAAATTGGGATTTAGCTCAAGTGGAGGCTCCAAGGCTTGACGCTATTACTGAAAGACCCAAAAAGCAGCTAAAAGAGTCCGATGCAGATATTTATACCCAACCAGTGGACAGAAGCTGCTGTCCTCTGTGGTTAAATTAGAGAAAAGCTGGAAGAAGCTGAGGAGGAGGGCAAACTTATAGGAGGACCAGCATTCTCAACGAACCTGGACCTCCGTCCAAGATCTCTCAGACACTAGGCAGCATACACCAGCTGATGTGTGGTCCCCAACACCTACACAGCAGAGGACTGCCGGGTCTGAACTCAGTCAGAGAAGATGCATCTAACCCTCAAGAGACTGGAGGCCTCAGAGAGTAAGGGGGTCTGGTGGAAGGGTGGATTGGTGAGTTGGGGAAATCCTTGCCGAGATGGGGGGGAGGGGAGGTATTTAATGTGGAATAGTCAGAGGGTGGAACAGGAAGGCGATAAAATCTGGACTATTAAAAAAAATACTATATAAAGAAAAGAAAAGAAAAATCCTAAACCATGAAGTCGGAGTTGATTTAATTAATGAAGAGAGGATAGGGAGGGTGGTCTAAGAGACAGTACAGATTTAGAACTCTCAGGGTGAAAAAAGTTGGATGTGCCAAGGGAAATAGAAATGTACTGTGGCTGGATGTTCTTTCAATCCTGCTTCTAGAGACAGAATGGTTATACAAGTAGTTTTCCTGAAATTGTAAAGAAACAAATCTACTCTCCCCTAGCAACAGTCTGATGCCAATAGCTCTTGAGCTCTGTGTTCAACGCTGAGAGTTATACAGCTTGGAAGATGAAAGATAATTAAACATTTGTGGATATAAGTCTACTTTTCAAATTGAAGATAGAGGTGTATTCATTGTACCAAGCAACCTTTTCTGAAATGTAGCTATCAAATCCTTTTATATTTCCAAGAGCCATTTCCAAGTCTCTATTGATCAGACAGAACTTCTCTATTTTCTAAGTCTCTGTTGATCAGACATAGTTTTACCATTTTAAGATTCTATCGATTAGACACTGCTTCCTCAAAACATCGGTACAAGCAAGACCCATTGTTTGCTTCACAATTGTCACAGACTTATTCAGCATGTATATATCTGGTACTCTAGGGAGATGAATCAATTACCTATATGTTCAAGATTAATGGTCACACCCAATGGACTGATACAGGCAAAAAGAGGAAAGGAGGGTTTTTACCCCTCAAAATTGTATTGAATAAAAAACAAAACAAAGCATAGGATCATGCACAGGGCTTTCAGCTTGTGTGATCCTGTCCTTGTCCATGACTGTCAAGGTAGAAGTAAATGTTGCTATGAGTATAAACAGCATAGTGAAATAAAGGTGAGCTTGTAATACACCAATTTAGGTAATAACCATAGAGGCCACAAAATTTACCACAGCTTATTGCCAAGTGGGAAGGGATTCTCATGGGATTTGCCATAGAATGCCATTAGTATAGCACTGATGTAGGAGGGCTTTGCCATAGAATGCCATCAGTATAGCACTCATATGCTGTTCCCTTTAGATGCTGCATGGCCACTGCAATGGCCCGCTTCCTTCTATGCTCTGTGTGCTATACCTTTCTCACTGCACCATCTTGTGTATTAGAGACCATATTGTA
Source organism: Mus pahari (assembly GCF_900095145.1). Taxonomy (NCBI): domain Eukaryota; kingdom Metazoa; phylum Chordata; class Mammalia; order Rodentia; family Muridae; genus Mus; species Mus pahari. The sequence goes on from NC_034594.1 coordinate 89,071,987, forward strand.
CATAGTTCCTGACTACTGGCTGTTTCTCCAGTTCACCCATAAGGATGGTGAAGGCAGGACATTTTGATGATATTGTGAGGCTTCAGAGGGTTTGCTTTCTCTCTATCTTTCTGATACATGCATGGATGAAAGGCCATGTAAGGACACGTGGAGAAAGTGAGCTCTGTTCTCATCCTTCATTTACCTTTCTGGCAGGATTTCTAAGTGCCTGCTTTTTAACCTGCAGGTGGTGCATTTTGTAATGACACTCTGAGCTGACAAGAAATCCACCCCCATCCTCAACCAATTACTTGGTAAAATGACAGCCATCTGTGACAAACTGTGCTAAAATTAAGGTTTTACTGGAAGTTTGGAACTGGCTCGAGGGAAAGACAGTATCTCTCCATGCAGCTTGAAGCTAAAATGTAAACTTTGAGGTTGTTTGTCTTCATGTACTGGGCAGCAAGAAGGTCAGCCTTCTGAGGAAGTAAAGAGGTGCAGATGCACCAAGAAAATAGCAGTTAAGTGTCTGGTATGGCTCCTGAGTCAAAAAGAAAAGAAAACCACCCCACTGCCTGTAAACTTTCTTGGCCTTTTCCCCTTACATATTAATTGCTCTACATATTAATATCTTAAATTGTTTTCATCACAAAACATGATTCTCTTGTGCTTTATTCTGGAGTTCATTACTGGTGTTTGCAAACATGTAACATATCTCAATTATGCTGTCCTTGCTGTTTCCAATATATACCTTTCGGTATTTCTTAGTCTTCTCTGAGATATTCAGAATCCCTGTGTGTCCAAATGATGATGCATAGATAACTAATCTCAAATACTATCTTGGGAAGCTGGGTAGCTTCTGCTAAGATAGGTCACAATGCCAGTTTGATGCCACTGAAATCTTTAAGGCAGAGCTAGAAGAAGTTTAGAACACAGAAATATTGGTTGGTTTGGAGTTCCTTCAGTAGTATGAATCCATTTTGGACACAAAAGAAAATTAAGTTCTTATAAATTGTTTTTTATAGGTTGTTCTTGGATTTTTCTTGATATATTCTTTCTTTGCCCAGAGTTACAAGTGTGTTATTTGAACTTTCTCCAACTCAGAACATGTCATGAATAGTTTCAATTATTCATCACCAAAATCACAGGGGTTGTAGAGGATTAATTTTTGTCCTTACATTTCTAAACATCCTTTTATGCCTATATATTTTTTATAGTAACCTAGACTACATGCACAGAACACACACAGATGCCTCTTTGGGAAAATCCTGATAGAGGAAAATCTGAATTTACAGAAGATATAAATAAGAGTGTTTATATTTGTATGGTTTGGTGGAGGATTCCAATAGCAGATTTCCCTGGTGCCTTTGGTGTCTTGCCTTTTTTTTTTTTTTTTTTTTTTTTTTTTTTGGTTTTTCTGTGTGGCCCTGGCTGTCCTGGAACTCACTCTGTAGACCAGGGTGGCCTCAAACTCAGAAATCTGCCTGCCTCTGCCTCCCAAGTGCTGGTATTAAAGGCCTGAGCCACCATGCCCGGAGCCTATTTTCTTTACTGATCATCAACAATGTCTTACACAGAATAGGTTCTGAATGGAAATTCTGATAATTGTTTGATGAGTCTCTTGGGAAGGATAGCATTGTAGAGCTTGAGTCATAATTTCCTGCTGCTAATTGGAGATAAATTATAGAGGGAAGGATAGCTATAACTCATAGGGAAATGGGACTCAAATTGTAAAATATGTGACTCAGACACTGATTTGAGGAAGTTGCTTACTACATAAACTACACTATACATGAATTTTTCATGTCATCATCTCCAAAGACCCAAACAAACTCTTCTAGGAACAAAGTATTTCTATAAAAATTAGGAAGTATATGCCCATTCCAAGTCATGCTGAGAGCCAGAATTTTTGCAAAGAGGAACACATTTTATTCTTTGTCTCTCTGTCTCAGTTTCTATATCTATATCTCCCTTTCCCTCTCCCTCTGTTCATGCAGATGCACATGTGTTCTTAAATATATTCAGGCATACATGTAGGCCAAAGGATAAAATCAGCTGTCATTTTCCAGGGACACTCACTTTTTTTCCCCAATTTTTATTAGGTATTTACTTCATTTACATTTTAAATGCTATCTCCAAAGTTCCCTATACCCTACCTCCCTGCTCCCCTAGCCACCCACTCCCCCTTCTTGGCCCTGGTGTTCCCCTGTACTGGGGCATATAAAGTTTGCAAGACCAAGGGGCCTCTCTTCCCAATGATGGTTGACTAGACCATCTTCTGCTACATATGCAGCTAGAGACCCGAGCTCTGAGGGTGCTGGTTAGTTCATATTGTTGTTCCACCTATAGGGTTNCAGACCCCTTCAGCTCCTTGGGTACTTTCTCTAGCTCCTCTATTGGGGGCCCTGTGTTAGCTGACTGTGAGCATCCACTTCTGTGTTTGCCAGGCACTGGCATAGCCTCACAAGAGACAGTTATATCAGGGTCCTTTCAGCAAAATCTTACTGGCATATGCAATAGTGTCTACGTTTGGTGGCTGATTATGGGATGGACCTCTGGGTGGGGCAGCTTTTAGATGGTCCATCCTTTTGTGTCAGTTCCAAACTTTATCTCTGTAACCCCTTCCAATGGGCGTGATAATGACATATATACAAACTTTTGATTAATAGAACTAGAAAATCTAGAATGGGATGCTATGATTGACAACCATAGGTGGCTTCTGTTTTAGATGAGACATCAAGAAGACCCTCTATAATGAGTCATTACACAGTGAAAGCTCATTTCAGACAGAAGGAACAGCATGTACATTGATCAAAGGAAAGAGCGACCCTGAAGTTGGTGTGACAAGTGCTAGAAACAGAGACAAAGTAGAATATGAAAATAGAGGGCCAAACAGGAGTCAAAACATAAAGAATACAGTAGGGCTTTGTGTGCTGAGGTCAGAACTTGAAGTTTAAGAGGAATTGGTAGTATTAATTTTTTTTTAACAAAATTGGCCTTATTGACAGATAGAAAAGTCTCTTTTGCTTTGACATAAAATTTGTGAGTTCAGAGAGACAATGGAAAACCAGTGTGTTGAGTTCTATCATCTATAGTGAGTATGATGGTCCCTGGAATCTGAGTGGCCGAAAATGAGACAGGTGCTACTGTGCAATTATTTACCAATGGAAATATCTTTTCCCAAGTATGGAAAGAGGCTAATACATCTCAGGAAGCAAATGAAGCACACAAGTATCAAAAACTAAAGTTACAGGGCTTAGGAAGCTCATGAAATTTATAAGATTCACATGATTTTCCCCAACCCCTATCTAACGGTTATATAAACAATAACAATTACTAGAGAAAAGAGACTCAGATTGACTTATCTATTTATGGTTGTTCCAGGATCTCCAGGTATGCAGCTGTCATGAGTTGTCACCCAGGTTGTGGTAGAGTTTTCAGTGATTATTTTGCTTTTGAGTTACCCATGTACTTTTAAATAGCCCCTATCTACACAATTGCAAGCAAACACTATAAGCTCATAGGGTCACCTAGATTGACTTGGATGGGATCAAGTGGTAAGCTTTCAATCTGTGGTAGATAGATGTCACAAGTTTTTCTAGGAAAAGTCACACAAGTGCTCATAGACAGCTATGTGTTAAAGGATTAACCAGTATGGTTTGCAAAAGATATTTTACGATTTCATTTTTCAGATCGTGGTTAAGCAACTAGTGGAACTGTGGAAAAATAAGGGAGAGACTGACGTTTGTACTAGGTGTAATGAGGAGAAGAGTGACAGCTACATATAATCCTTCCGAGAGCCATTAGAGAAAGAAGAAGGTCAAGGAAGACCACATTGGGTTTTTGGATTTATAACCATATAAGCACAACATGGGCCATACATAAACCTTTAAAATTCACAAGATGTAATAAGCAGATAAAAATAAAATATGTAAAGTTAGCTTTAAAACATATTTAATAGTTTATCATATTTCCAAATACTTTTATTTCAGCATGGAGTCACTATGAAATAGCTAGTAAGATATTATACATCTTCTGGTATTTTGTTTTCAAATTCTTGCATTGTTTCTCTCTCTTAGTCCAACTCAGTTCAACCTCTCTGCACTCATGTGTCTTGGAGCTGTCATATGAGAAGTGGAACTCAGAAAAAAAAGGGAGATTTAGGCAGTTAGAGTTTTTTTTAAAATATGTAAGGTACTTGGAAGGATTGGAGAAGGCTCAGTGAAGAAGGTTAAGAGCACTTCTAGTTCTTCTATTAGCCATGTTGAATAGGTGACAACCATCTGTATTTCTAGCTCCAGGGAATCAAACACCACCTTTTGGCCTCTGTTGATCCTAAGAGCAACAATGTACTATACATGGCAAATTTTATGGGAATAGCTTATAACCCAAGGCATTTTGAAACTGACATATGGACAAACTAAATACTTAAAGAACTGTAAGTTACCAATCAATAGTTATATTTGTGCAACCACATACATGGAAGCATCACACATAATTGTCAAGTTTTGAAATCAACTTAGGTACTTATCAATTGATATCCTGGTTCCTTTATCTGCATATAAATATAAACATAATATATACATATATATATATATATATATATATATATATATATATATATATATAATAAATATATTATTTATATAATTTCACCATCATGAATAAGACCATGCGCTTTGTAGAAAAATAATATATGCAACAGAACATCAATATGTTATGTGAAATAATCCAGATTCAGAGAGACAAATATGTTTCTCTTTTATGTAAAATCTAGATTAAAAACAAAAGATATGTGATTATGGGTAAAAAGAAAGAGACCAGCAGAAAAGGGAACAAATGAAGGTTTTGGGCTGACCATATAGAAAAACACCATAATGAAACAGTATCATTTTTATAAGTAATGCATAGTAATAAAAGGCCTCACTGTAAATATATCAAATTAAAGTTTTCAGGTAGAGTACAAGAGGATGGGGGACAGAATATTTGTCCTGGAGTGACAATGGACTGCTTCTGGATTGAGAAGAGAGAGAGATGGCTCATAGGTATATGGTAATCTATAATGATAAAAGAGGAAAGATGTATTAGGATGAGTTGAAGTATTTTGATTGTTCAAATTAAAAAGGGCATCCAAAATGGGGTTTTTGATTTCAGTACTTCAATACTTTGACAACAGAACCTTGATTGTCAACTTTAGGAGGAGGAAGTGGCCAAATAAGGTAATAAACCTTGGTTGCTAGTGTTAGGAATATAATATAATGGCTTTGATCAAGGAAGAGGGAATGCAGAAAAGACATGGCCTCCTAGAGCCCATACATGCCATGCTTGGACTAATAAGATTCTTTTCAACTGTAGTCATGTGAACTATACATTATCTTGTCATGATGGCATCCAATTGCCTGCTGTATAGTCCTGCCTGGGTTGCAGATCCAAGTCTTCATGTCTCGTCCAGCTCTTCTATCTGTTTACATTCTTTCATCTTTCACTATATCTTCTGTGACAAATGAATCACAAGCTGTTGTATAATGTTCTCATGTTCCTGATTGTGAGAAATCATTCTTTGTTGAGAAACACTTGAATATACTCAACACATGTATTTCTGATCACACAGAAATTTAGGGAAGTGTAGGAACTGAGCTAACCAGTTATGAACTTAGCTTCTTGATACACTTAGAAATGTCTTTATAATTAGCAACAGACCAGAGGCATATTGTAGGCCACTTTGGGTACTGCTGTCAGGATGGGATTCAGATACAAAAGCTAATAGGACTTGTAGAAGATGCAGAAGTGGTACCAATATGAGGGTAAATATGACTTTTTTTTTTCAGATTTGAACTTCTCTGCATATATCTGAAATTCATGCATGTGTGTGTGTGAGTGTGTGTGTGTGTGTGTGTGTGTGTGTGTGTGTGTGTGTGTGTGTGTGTGTGTGCCTGCAGGTACATATGTGTTTCTGGGTGTTACTGTATGTGTATATAGTATAGATATGCAGGTCCTTCCTTAGGAACTAGCAAACATTTGTAATTCACTCATTATGATGGCTTATATGTCAAGAGAGCCCAAAGGATTTGTCAGTCTCTGCCTCCCAGCACTGGGATGATAAGTATATGCCACCAATCTTAGCTTTATAATGTATAGTGCAGTGAATCAAGCTCAGGCCCTCAGGCTTCTGCCGCAAGCATTTTATTGAACAAGGTATCGCCCCAGTTACCCAAACCTCAGCCTTGATACGGGTTCAACAGGCTGCAGAATGTTCTGCCTTCTTGCTTGCTTATTTATTTATTTATTTATTTATTTACTTAATTCCTTATTTGACTTAGCAATGTATGCAACAGGACATCAATATGTTTTGTAGTTAGGGTTTACTTTATGTCAGCCATTGGTTGTATCGTGTTTTTATATGGTAGCTAGGATAAGACAAATGTTAGTAAAACCTACTTTTAAATAAATATTTCATTTAGAACTGGAACTAACATAGAAAGAAATTCCTGAAAGAACCCATTGTATGCACATGCTTTTACATGGTGGCTAGAAAGCACTGGCCTTCCCTGTACATGAGGAGGTGTTGTTTTGGGAACCACTGATTTGTAGTTGCTGATGTGGAGTCTACACAAGGTTTTTTGTATATGTGAGGTAATCTCTGGAACTGAGGACAATTAAGAGGCTTTAAATAGCCTAACTATCACCTTCTTAAAGTAGACACTTACTTGAAAAACATGTGGTACAGATGATGTCTCACTATCTAGGTTAGTCCCTGGATCAGACACTTTGTCTTGTCTTTCTGATATTTCTTTTTCAAGCAGTAAGGAAGAAAGATATGCTCTCCCTTTCAGTATCACACAAAACCTAACCGGTAAGTAGGCATTGAAATAGCCTAATGTCAAATAAACATAAGGTATTTCCATTGTTGAGACAGCTCCATATGAAGACTAGGCTGTGACTCTGTGATTTCCTAGATGAAAACCTTCCTCAGAAGCCCTCCATATGAAGGCGATGTAGCACACAGCCCCAGGCAAGACTTTATATGTGGAGAGTTTCATGAGTAACATGCTCAGGTGTTCCTGGTACAGTTCCTGGCAATACAGCTAAAATGAAGGGCAACCAAGGACTACTACCAGCTCTAGAAGCCAGTACAGACAGGGGACAATCTTCCATCATATTATCCCAAACAAATTAACCCAACAAATATCTAAAGTCTCCTACTACAGTGTACTATGTTATGGCATCACTAGATAAAAGAGATATTAACTGACTTATTCTCTTGGAACATCTATGACTTCTCTAGACTACAAATCTTTTAGGAATTGTACTACCAGTGCTCCTGCCTTGGTAAACAAGAGCTCTGATCTTAGTGATAGTTGTCTCCTGCATGTCCCATCCATCTGAGCTTCTGTGCAGCATCATGGTTCTTGTGTTTGTGTATGACTCTGTGGACTCATCTGCTTACTTTCCACACTTAACGTCTTATTCTCTAGAATTCTACTGTTGGCCCTATCCAACCCTCTCATACCCTGTGTGGCTATTCTTTGTGCTAATCACATTTCTTACACTTCCTCCCATTTTGTGTACTTACCAGTCACTGTGTATGCAGGTTCAAGTCAGTATGCACGCAGTCTATTACTGTGACACTGGAACTTCATAACTGGTCAAGCACAGTTCTAGGACATGCACTAACTTGTCTGTTTTCTATAAAATCTCCTGTATGTTCTTATTCCCACTGACAACTGAGAGGCTCTAATATTGATTATTACAAATGTTGTGATGTTGATGAAGCCCTTATTTAGTTTGGAAGAAGTCTGATATTCCATCCTACAACTGTGTGAACAGGGCAGGGTGGTAAGTGACTCTGATTTCTGCACTTAAGAGGTGAATACAGAAGAAGTAGGAGTTCAATATCCTCTCAAGTTACACATAATTTGAAGCCAACCCGGGATACATGAAATTCTGCCTTTTTCAAATAAAAGAAAAACATGCACTGCTTTCCCAATAGTTTGTAGAAATATTCTGGGTTTAACTTGCAATGATTCTAGGTGTAGGAGGGTAGCTAGTGGTAATGTGAGTAATTAGGAGAGAGAGACAGAGATAGAGACAGAGATATAAAGAGACAGAGAGAGACAGTCAGACACAGACACAGACACAGACACAGACACAGACACAGACACAGACACAGACAGACACAGAAAGACAGAGGATGAATTGCAGACATGGGGTCTATTGAACACAGAAGAGGAAAAATCAGCAATTTTAATTCTTGCTTGAGAATGAGAATCCATGTAGAATTTTAAGAAGGAAGAAAACTGTGGGGAAGACAACATTCCATCTTAGGTTTTCTTCCAAGACACTTGGTGATAGATTCGGAGTGCAGCTGGTAAAAATAGTGTTCACTAGTTACAAAACTGCAGCAAACTTCCTTGGTGTACAGAAACCAATTCTTCATTTTCATTATCTATGCAAATCCAAACATGCACTTTTCTGTTGATTAAGCAACAAATATTTATTATCCTTTGGATTTGGCTGACTTTCTGATATTTATTAATTTTGTAAGATTTAATTTGTAAATGGACTAGACTCTGTATTAGGCATAGAGGAGACATTGGTGACTAAAACTATACCGTGCCTTCTGTCTTTTGTCTTCCTGATACAATGAAGGAAGCAGCCACAGCGTCAGGAACTAGATTTAGACTAAGATAGCTGTGTTAGAAATGAGGCACAGTCATGTGTTAAATGTCTATAAAGAAATAACTTCTCTCTACCAAACTATAAAATAGAGTTTAATCACTTTCTGCCATAGACCACTCCAGTCAGGTATGGTCCCTGTGATGAGGGTCCTCTAAGGCTAGATGGGTTAGGATTTGGTGGTGACAAACAGAAACAATCACAGAGGCAGTTTGAATCTGAATGTATTTTGCAGCTCTCAAGCAAGGGATTGTATAAAGGAAAAACAATTATTAAAATTTGGAAAATATGTATTCAGTGAAACAATCATGAATAGAACAGATAACATCATTTGGCATTGTAAAGCACAAAAATCAGCCAAGTAGTACAAGTCTAAAGAGATGTATTCAGTAAAGCAATCACAAATAGAACAGGTAACGTCATTGTTATTTGGCACAATAAGAATCATCCAAGTATTACAACTCTGAAAGGGTGGATTCAGTGTGGCAGTCATCCTAGTCTAGTGGCATATTTCCAAGAGCAGACTAATACATTTTTATAGTGAGTTATTGTTTAACATCTAGTGCCTGATTTTTTTATAAATCTTCAAAATATAAATTTAACTATTTTAATTATTTTTTGGTTAAGGCTTTCTTTACCACATACCAAAGCCCACTTCCGATTACATACTTGCAGCAATATGAAATTTTATTGATCGGAAGTTATTTTTTTATCTATCATAATACTACTATGTAATTTTGTAAATGATTTATCAAGTAAAGCATTGGTTTTCCTGGAGATAAGGCTAGTGACCCCATCTCAAGCGATTGTTTCTTACCCATTTTTTCTCACTGAAGATCTTAGCCTAGGCTATCAGGAATATAATATAAATAAGAAAAGGAATAAAAGAAACAGATAAATTACCATGAGACCTACGGCTCAATATTTTGTTCCAGGCAAAAGTTCTACAACTGGTTCAAGGAGGCCTCCTTCCTTTGAAGGTTTTGCCTCAGTCTGTAGAACTTGTCACACAGAGTCTACTGGGGTTGGTGTGGGAACTTTCGATTATATCTTCTCTTTCCATTTATTCTCTCTCTCTCTCTCTCTCTCTCTCTCTCTCTCTCTCTCTCTCTCTCTCTCTCTCGTGTATGTGTTTATGTGTTTGTTTGTGTACTTTGCTCCATATATGCGTGCATTACATGATATGCATGTGGATGTCAGAAGAACAACCTCCAATAATAATCTCGCTCCCTTAATTATTTGTGATTCACAGATCAAATTCAGGTCACTAGGCTTGACAGCAATTGCCTTTACGTTCTGATTCACCTTGCTGACTGAAGAACACCTATTTAGAGGTTGTATAGCAGGAGTAATGTGTACTACTATCTATGAGTTATAGATTCAGACCCACTTCTACAATAGGGACAGAAGAAACTAAGAGAATCCTAGCAGACCTCTGGAACTCACATCTGGAGATTTGTCTCTCTGCACACTTTGTTTCGAATAGCAACATGTTAGATTGAAAGCTCAGGCCTTGAATGATAATTTCCTGTTGCTGAACACATCCTGATTGATTCTATTTTGTGCCACACTTTAGGTTCTGTGATTGCAGGAGTCTAAAGCATCATGTTTATGCTTGAAGGTCTGTGGTCTAGAACAGTCCTCAGCTTACACTCAGATACACACACACACACACACACACACACACACAAACATATTTCGACCTTCCTATATGTCTATATATATTATAGGGCAGGGAGAATGAGAAAGCGGAGGTGGTAGTTTTTTTGAGAATCAATGTATACTTGTTAAGTTATAAGATATTACATATAAATATATGTTAATTTATAAATAGTAATAACAAAAGTGGCTACAACTATGTTTTTTAGTAGAATGATGGCCTTGACTAGGTAAGAAAATAGTTACATACTTATGGAAGTCATACTTTTTACTAGGGACCTTGAATGTGAGAGCAGAGAATTATGCTCCAGTACAAATAATAGCAGATCCTATCTGTGATGACTACAATTCATTCTTGACCCAATGTCCCAAACAATGGCTTTCCAGCAAAAGTATATTGTATTCTGTCTCTACTATTTAAAATCCATAAAAAACCACATTCACTCTTTGCCTTCCTCATGAATTATTTGTGAGAAAAATGTCCCTGAATAGAAATCATGAATAGCACCAGTCCTTTATGTATATGTATAAAGAAATATATCATTTTTCTGTGTAGTACTGTGACAGAAGACTAGGATTCTGGGGTGGTATCAAGATTAGCATATAAAAGAAAGGCTGGGAAACACTGATTCTGAGTTTCCAAGAACAGAGGATTCACAGGAAAAGCCTACACTCTCCAAACAGCAGCGAAGAAAATGACCATAAAGGATCATTACTCTCTTGGCTAAGTATCATTGAGCTTTTAACCTTTTCTGACTCTGTGGCCAACTTCTCAGGAGTACACCTCCATGCTTTGTAATAAATGTTGTCCAATTCTATCACTATTAGTCAGTCCTTCATGCAATTCTTTGTTCCAGATGCTATAGCCACAAATTCTTAGCAGGTACTCTCTGGGTTTAGATACACACCTGTAGCAGCACTATGATTATACCTTGGCCCTCATTTATGGAAGGCAATTTCCAAGTTGGATAACCTCAGCCCTATATATAAAAACATGTAAAAAGGTTTCTAATATACCCATACGCTATAATGAAACTCAGCTTATAAATTAGGCACAATAAGAGATTAACAATAACTAACAATGAATAGACCAACTTAACCTTATTGTCTAATAATATTTCTGTGAATGTGGTTCTCTGTGGATTTTTGATGCAGTACTCTATGTAAAAATAAATTAATTTCTTTTTCAATCCACTCCACCCATTTGTGTTGTCCAAAAGTTGTAAGACATATTTGAGAAACTGAGGAAAAATGCTTATGGGCTAGTTGTTGGCTGGCCAGTGTGACTACAGTGCACCACACAATTATTGTCTAGCAGTCATTTCATAAGATGTGAAACAAATCATCGGAAATAAATTTATTACTAGTATTTAAACAACTGTATCTAATATTTATGATTACCACATCCAAAGCATGTTATTTCCAAGGAAATGAATTCTTAGGGCCCACCAGCACTCTGCCCCTGATGTTACTAGACTTAAGAATGTGAATCTGGTCTCTGGTAATTCTAACAAGGGAGATTCAGCCACTCATGTTCAATAGGCCAAGTAATGGTGAAAAGGAGAAAAAAAAAGAGATTAATTCAATGTGGCAACACTGAGAAGAGAAACAAATAAGAAAGGCTACTAATCCTCAGGTCCATCTCCAGGTCCTGACATTGGCTGATTAGGTTTAAACAGAAGGTAAGAGGTATGCCCCATTAAGCAGTCACGGTTCCACTCATCATTGTCTCATCACTGCCTTGGACTCCAATCAGCCCTGCAGGGTAGCTATACATGTTGTTAGAATTATGTAAAATATTTTCCCAGGAAATAACATGCCCTTTGGCTGAAGCTAGGTTTCATTTTTTTTTTTTTTATTTCTCTCAGGACTGGGAAATCCCAGTAATCAATATCCCAGCTGTCAATAGTCAAGTGGATGTATATTGTGTCTATCTTTAGAATATGTTCCATACAAATGGCAATAGGTTTAATATGTAATATGTAATATATGAAAGCTGAAACACATGATCACATACCACTTCAGTCCACTAGTAGTGTGTTGTTTTCTAAACTTCCTGTTTCTTCTCTGGGCCTGTCTTATTTCATCTTATTTCCTTATGAGAATAGGCCTGACAGGCACAGCTACTTGAAGTTTTCTAACAAATCTTCCAAGTAGGCATTAGTCACTGATAGTCCCTCTGACTTCTTCGTGATCCACGAACTCCCATGCTTGTCCCACCCTTCATTCTTTTTTTTTTTTTTTTTTATTGGCTAAAGAACATTTACTTATCCACAGGTGAGAAAACATTGGAAGCTCAGCCAGATTTTTCCCTTCATCCTTCTGGACAGAATCCGAAGAGAGAGGGAGAGATAGGATGAGAATGTCTGGTAATAAAGCCACCCCCAAGAGAAAAAAAAAATCACTGTATATGGCTCCAGACATCCAGCACCTTTCCTGCCAGAGGAGAGGTGTCCCCCTGGAGGGTTCTCAGTGCCTGTGCTGGTAAGAGAGCCATCTTTGCTCCAGTGGATTGCCGGGAGAGGGGGGCCTGCAGAAGCGACAGAGCTGCTGGGACAGATTCCATTTCTGGTTCCAGACATCTGGCACCTTCCCCACCAGAGGAGAGGTGTCTGCTTGGAAGGGCTCTCACTTCCTGAGCTGGTAAGGGAGCCATCTTTGCTCCAGTTTGCCTAAGCTCCAGTCTGTACTTGTGAGAGTGTGGAGCGCAGAAGCTACACAGCTTTGGGACAGACAGAAGCAACCTAGTTTCTGGGACAGACCCTGTTTCAGGCTCCAGGCATTTGGGCACCTTCCTCGCCAGTGGAAAGGTGGCCACCTGTGAGGGCTCTGTTGGCCAGAGCAGGTGAGAGAGTCATATTGTGTCCAGGGTCTCTCAGTGTCTAGTCAGTGCAGTCAAATGTTTAAAAGGCAGGGGCAATACATCTTCTGAGACCGGCCCTGTTTGGGGCCTCCACCTTCATCCAGGAGGCAGATCTGAACTCCAGTCCTCTGTGCACCTTCCCTGCTAGAGGAGAGCTTGCCTACAGAGAGTAATCTGACCACTAAGACTCAGGAGAGAGCTGGATTCCCAGGACTGCTGACAGAGGCTAACAGAATCACAGGAGGAAC
>NC_034594.1:89085422-89123888 GCF_900095145.1 Mus pahari
AACCACCAAACCCAGATACTATTGCACATGCCAGCAAGATTCTGCTGAAGGGCCTCTGATATTGCAGCCTCTTGTGAGGCTATGCCAATGCCTGGCAAACACAGAAGTGGATGCTCACAGTCAGCTATTGGATGGAACACAGGGCCCCCAGTGGAGGAGCTAGAGAAATTACCCAGTGAGCTGAAGGCAGCTGCAACCCTATAGGTTCAACAACAATATAACAGAAGATGGCCTAGTCTGCCATCATTAGTAAGAGAGGCCCCTTGGACTTGCAAACTTTATATGACCCTGCACAGGGGAATGCCAGGGCCAAGAAGTAGAAGTAGGTGGGTAGGGAGCAGGGGTGGGGGGAGGGTATAGGGAACTTTTGGGATAGCATTTGAAATGTAAATGAAGAACATGTCTAATAAAAAAAATGGGAAAAAATTCTTTCCATCTTCAAAGGATAAAGCACCCCCCTCCCAAAACATATATTTTGCAGACAGTTTCGTGCATTCTCAGCCATTCTTTCACTCACTATGAAGATGAGAGTGACCTGGAACTTCTGATATTCCTGGTCTACCTCCCTCATGTTGGCATGACAGGTATGCACCAGTAGGCCAGGTTGATGTGTAGAGAACCAGGGGCTTCATGCATGCTATGAGGACACACTTTCAACTGAGCTATAGCCCTACCTATTCTACTTGGTATTAATAGTGAGTATTTATGCTCTCTTTTGGTAAGACTTTCTTTACTTGGTAAATTTTCATGCTGCTATGTGCTATGAAGATGTGCTATGAAGGATGCATTGTTTTCCCTTGAGGGAAACCCCCAATATCATCAGTGTAGGGTGGAACTTTTCTGCTGTGTAGAGCCCTACAAAAGACATTCAAAACCAAAATTAGCTTGAGCTATGCTGATTCAATTCATTTCTTCTTAATAGAGAGACTGCAACATAGCAGTTTAGCAGTTGACAGCTATTTCCAATAATAACTGGAATAATAATTCATAATTGATAGAGGTTATAATAAAGTACTCTTCAAACTAGACATACCATTTCGCATTCCCTCCACCTTTCTTTTTACTCCTACTGCTTCATTTGAAATATTTTTTGCCTTTTTTTTCTTTCTCCCATAAAAGAATAAAAAGTACCATTTCACTTCTCAGTAAAAATAAATACAGTTTTCTTCCAGCCGGCTTACCAGCAGTTCACCATTGATTTAACACAAAAGCCAATTAAAAGCCAATCACTCTCATTTCCTCATTCCAAGTGGCTATGATTTAAATTGAGTTGACTTGAGAGAGGCTGCTGATGGCCTGAATTATTCTTATTTGCTGCTTTGATAGAATCTAAGCAACCTCCTGAGGCCAAGTTCCAGAGACACATGTGTCCAGATCACTGATAGTCTACCTTCCAGTGCTTTGCCTATGTTGATTGGCTGAGGTCTTAGAGAGGTGGAGGCCCTAGCTGTGGAAGCCTGTATTTTTAAGCCCCCATACTGGCATTGAGCTTCCTGAGATGAGCCTAGCTTGAGCTCAAGGGACATATTGTGGATGGCACAGCTTAAAGGTGGCATGGGAACTTTCTGTAACAATTAATGTAAATCTAATTTCTGTGACAGTCAAGGGATACTAAAGACACAGTGTCCTGGGAATCCATTTTCAACTTTAATGAAAATAATTTGCAAAAACTATTTTCAGCTCTCCATGCACACGTCCTCTTTTGTTTTGTGCTGCCAGAACTCATGTCACTAATCATCTTTACAGCAGGAGCAACTTAACCTGAAAATCAAACAAAGCCATATGTTCCAGTGCAAGGGAGACAAGTGTTTGGGTTTGTCTGTAGCCCTAGAATCTGAGAGCAGAGGCTCTCCTCCCTTCCTCACGTATATAACTTTTTCTGAAGAAAACAAGGAATGGTACTGTATGGTCGGGAATGAAGATATTTTAAAGAGTCCTATGTTCTACTCTTTGGATATCATATTATTGAAATAATTGCTCCCAAGAATTAGAATTTTTGCTAGGATTCTACGGAGAAATTATCTGAAAATTTGATGCTAGGCAGAATAGCAACTTGTCTTCCAGAGATAAATTTTACACAGCTTTGATAACTCTCAGAAATCTAGAGAATGAGGATGAGTACTATCAGTCTTGCCTCTTTTCAACCCAAATGAAAAATGAGGAAATAGCTGCTCCTAGGTTTGATTAAAAAGAAATTTTTATTGTAGATATGAGGGACAAACTGCTGTGCATATCCCTGCTTCTTTTATTTAGTTTCTTTTACTTAGATTAAATTTTGAGTAAATTGAACTTCCCCCAAAAGCATACCCTTATTTTAGAAGTGCTCTCACTTGGCCTTCTCTACTCCTAAAGAACCTGACTTTACCTTCCTAAAAAAATGTAGAGAGTATCAACCTACCCCAAAGTTAGAGAACTATAGCAGAAGAAGGAGTGGAAATACTGTAAGAGCCAGAGATAAGGAGATCTTAGCATAACTATGCTGCCCTGCTAGAAATCTCTTTTATGTTATTTTTTTTTTCTCAAGGAGAATCTCTCTTCCACCACCAACTGGTTTCTTAGTGGAAGATGTGACTGACGTCCTTACTTGCCTCTCTCTTTACTTGGCATTGAGTAAATCTTCATTTCCTTTTGGAAGGCTTTCCAGGTATCTTAATTGGAGCACATGTCTCCTATGAAGTGTGTTCTTCTAGGTCATAGGACCTTTCATTATCAGGGATGACCACAGAAGTTGTTCTACTGTCTGTTCCCTCCTCCTCTTGCTGTGCTGCAAAACTTCCTTTCATTCAAGTGCCATGAGGACCTTCTTCTTACTGAATACTAGTGATTTAGTGTATCTATCAAGGCCTTTGTGCTCTCTCTGTCTCTGTCTCTCTGTCTCTGTCTCTGTCTCTGACTGTCTGTCTGTCTATTTGTCTCTCTCAGTCTCTCTCTCTCTCTCTCTCTCTCTCTCTCTCTCTCTCTCTCTCTGAGATAGACCACAAGCCAAAGAGACAGTTCCACTGAAGTTCGACTTGACAAACTGATAAGTTTATTTATGGTTATTTAAAGGACTATGATTCAAAGGAAGGTGCAACTTTGAAAAGACCACACCAGTTTCAGTGACATTTCACAAACACTGCATCCCTGCACAACTTACTGTAAGACCAGCAAGTCAGTATTTCTTGTCCCTAACAATTCTTACTTCATGTGGTGGTGGGGGCATCATTAATCTTATAAGGTTCAGGAACTTCGTGTGCTTTATGAAGTGTTTTAATGACCCTCTCTCTTAGATGAAATATCTTAGTTGGGAGGAAATTGGTTGTCAGCAGCTTTCCTTTCTCCTGTTTCCTCTCTCTTTCCATTTTCTTTCCATTTTCCTTCTTTCTCTTTGCTTCTTTTCCACTTTCTCTTCATACTGCATGTTTTTTTTTTTTGTTCTGGGCATTAATTTATTTCTTTGTACCTCCTAAAAAATGTAAAGTAGGGAAGAGCTGTAGCTTCTGTCTGCCCACCACCATCTTCTCTCTGATAGTTAATTTTTTTTCAGGGCACTTATTGTCACTTGTCAAGACCTGTTTCTTTATCAATTTGTCTCCACACATGAGAAGGTAGTATGATTAGTAACTGGAGTAGCTGCTTTGATTCTGCTGTGACCCCGGCACTTAGAACAACATTCAGTGTAAGAAGAAAACTCAATAAGTCTCATGTGTTGATTTGAAGAAATAAACACATTGGGTTCTTTCATTGAAGGGAAAAATTACCTGTGACTGATGAAAAAAATCAACCAAATTATTTGTTTCTCTAATGGCTAACCTTTACTCTCAATGTCAGGAGATTTATAATCAGTTTAGAAACACATGTCTTCATATGTCTTGTTTTTTAACTGAGCATGAAAGTCTTACCCCAAATGTAGATGGCACCATCCAATGGGCAGGGATCTCAGACTGAATAAAGAAGAAAAAATGAGCTAAGCATCAGCATTAGTTACTTTTATTCTCCTAACTACAGATTAAATGTGAGTAGGGGCCTTAAGCTCCTTCCTTTGTGACTTTTTGGCAATAATGGACTGCAATTTGAAATTATGACCAATATAAGACTTTTCTTTCTGAATTTATTTTTGTCAGGTTATTTTGTGAGAGCAAGGAAACCAGAAACTAATATATGTCCTATAGCCATGTGGTTATAAATGAAGTATGTACCTCTGTAGCTAAGGCAATTTTTTTTTTTTACAAGAGATGAATGAGTAAGGTTTTCCTAGCCACACCTTACTTGATTTTTCTAACAGGAGTTAGAAACAACTTTTATCCTTTTATGATATCCATAGGGAAAATTATCGAAAATAATTTGTCATGTAAGGCCAAGAAATGTCTGCTGTGTTGATTATCTGTGCCCCTGCTAAGGAAGACGGCGTATTTTGCTGGAATACTGGTTTCTTCTTTTTAGAGGTGTCTCTGGAGAAGGGAGTTTGTAGATGACAGAGACCATTCTGTCAGTTCTGTTTCCCTTCAGCTGTTGGCCCCACAAAAGAAAACCCACATCTTTATCGGGGAGGCAGGGAACATTTGTCAAAAATATTTAAAAGATGTGTAGACACATGTATAGGAGACTATAATAGTTTGACTGACAGCACCATTTGCTTATCAATGTCCAAAATGCATCTCAAAGACACAAAACACCAACATCTACTAATGAAAATACACTAGGTTCAATTAAAATAGCTGCTGTTTTTCTTCCAAATTCTATAAACCAAAGGTTCTTATTATTCTGAGGAGATAAAAAAAAAATGTGTTAGAAAAACAATTTGCTAAACACTCATTAGTCCAGAATTGTTCGGAGAATTCTCCCTCCAGATCTTTAATGGGCCATGAAACCTGAATTCAATATAAAATGACTTAACCATCAAGCAGGAGATCTAGATACAATTCAGTTGTTTTGCTTTCTCATTAAGGAATTTTGTTTTTGTTTTTGTGGATTCTGTTTCTGTAAATACTATTTGCTATTCTGAAATACAACGCTTCCCATTGAAAATAGAGTTCTATCTCCTTGGAGGGTGGTATATGGGTTGACCAATTGTGGGTTTTTTTGCATGCTGCTCTTCTGCCCTCACTTTGTTCTTTGTCAAAGTCCTCCTGGCTACTTCCTATTCCTCATACTCCATCACTGATCTAAAGGATGAGTTGCGTGAGTCTGCCAGCCTGTGTAATTTTGAGAGCTTGTACTTTAAAGTATTGCTTTCCAATCCATTAATTTTGTCATACTAGGTCTGTTGGGAATTCTATTTCTGCTTGTGAGAATAACAGGCTGCTGTGGATTCTTTTAGCATCTTGTACTTAAGGCAGGTGTTTTGCAGGTACGCAATTTATAAATAGTGCCACTAGACATTTGAAGGTATGTACACATTGGGGCAGTTTTACAATGAACTCAGCAGAAGCAGATGTATCCTTCCATTTATGATTGTGTGTGTTGTGTTCCTGTGTGCTGTCCTGAGATATTCTGGTGCCCCACTCTAATCTTCTCATGGTAAGATTCAGTTTATCCAGTAAGAATTGATGGTGCAAAGTAACAGGAATTCTTCCTTAGGCTTGGAATGTCGCTCAGCTGGGAAACTGCTTCCTTAACATGCAACAAGCTTTGGGATTGATAAACCTGGATAAACCTGGAATGCCTGTGCACACTTGTAATCACAGTATGATGGATGTGGAGACTGGAATAAAAGAAGTTCAAGGTCACGTTCAGTTATATAGTGTCTTTGAAGCAAACATGAGATTCATATGACACTGTGTTAAAAAAGAACCTTCTTAACATTATGCAGCGAATATGAAGGATCTTTCCAGGACATGATATTGATTTTTTTGGTTTGGTTTATATTCTACCTACTTTTATTTTCAATTTGACATAGCCTAGACTCTTCTAGAAAGAGGGAGACCCAACCGGAATTATCTTGTTCAAAGTGTACTGTGGCAATGGCTGTTCAATGTTGTTTTGATTGATGAATTATGTGAGAAGGCCCAACCCTAAGAGGAAGCACAACCTCCAGACAGGTGGGCCATGGCAATAATACTAAAACAAGCTGAGCACGAGTCAGTGAGTGAGTCTGTACGCAGAATTCTACCATAGTTTCTCTTCCAACTTACTGCCTTCTGTTCCTGCCTTGGTACCCTTCAATGATGGATTAACCTCTACAGTGAAATAAACCATTTCCTCTCATAAATTGCTTTTGGTCAGATTGTTTTGATCATAGCAACAGAAAACAAAGAGTAGTACTTTCAATGAAGAGATGTTGAAGTGAGTAGGGCCTTGCTTCCACTAAAGGAATCCAAGTGGCTGATGATAATCACAGCCAAGGCAGTTATGCCTGTGAAAACTTGGTACCAGTAGGCTAGTTATTGTGAAGAGATGAGTATTGGGAAGGTATGGATGAGAACAGCTGACAGGTCATGTTTCATGGTCTATTGTTCTGTAGAATCAGGGCTTGATCAGAATTTTGAGGCTTTGCAGTCATTTGCTTTTGCCAGGGGGACACTTCTCTCCATTTGCACTTTTGTATATTTTCAGCCCAGTGCTCTCCCAGGAGGTTGGGTTGTGTATCAAAATTCAGCATCCGGGTCATAGAGAAAAGGAAAATAATTCCTTGGACCTGAGTCCTGATATCTCTCAGCAGGGTGACATTTGGATGTTTCCTTAATAACTCTGAGTCCCTCTTTCCCCATAAATAAATAAATATACATACTCCATTGAAATACAGTTTCTTAACTGGTAGCTAGAGAGAAAGGTCAACTGGTAAAATACTTGCTGTGAAAGCTTGAGAACATGAATTCTTCCTTCAGTACTAATCTATAAACCTTGGTATGGTAACATGCAATTACAGTCTCAGCTTTTGAGAAACAGATACTGGCAGACACCTAGAGCTTCTGTCCAGTAGTCTAGATTACATGTTGAGCTCTAAGTCAATGAAACACCCTTTTTCAAAGTGAGTGGTACTTGATGAATGGCATGTAAGGTTTCCCTTTGGCCTGCACATGAATATCCCATATGTGTACATGTATGAATAAACACACACACACACACACATACACATACACACTCACACTCACACATTCACACACACACACACACACACACACACTCACACACACAGAGACAAAGACAGAGGCAGAGACAGAGACAGAGGCAGGGATGTTTTCCTTAACCTGAATAAACTCAACAGTTCTTGGAAACAGGATGAGCATATAGTAAGTTTATCAAATATTAAGTTCTTGTTCCTGGGTTATTTGTGTAAGCTTCTTGGATCTCATACATGTTGCTAGGTCTTTGCAGACTGTGCTTCAGCAAGGTCAACTTTGCCCTCCTACCTTTGGCCCATGATAGATTTTAAAGAAGAGGAATGGAGATGTCTTTCTCCTTGTTTCTTCCTGTTCCTCTGTCTATCCCAGCAGTGATTCATTCTTCATCTTCATTCACTACTCCATTGGCTCCTTCTTACTTTCCTGTGTAAGCACAACAGTTCTTACCTTCTAAGGGCTCAGTTAGCTTAATGTGAATGTTCTTTACACTTCTAGCTTCTGATGTCTCCACTTCAACCTTTATTTCTTCAGCTCCATGGAAGATAAAAACTTTTGAGACATGCTATGCTGCTGGCTTGGAGGATAAATCCTATGACTTAGGAGGCTTTTAGATTCTTGGAATTTTAAACAAAAGAGTTTATTGAAGAGCCTCCAAGAAGGAATGTAGACTTGCTGATATTCTGCTTCCAGCTCAGAGAGCCTTGTGCTGAGCTCCAGAATTATTTCTTTCTGTTTACAAGGTTGACTATATATGACATAAAAGGCTATACTCAGACCTCAGAGATTACTCAGTGCTGGTCCTTTAGTGATGCTTATGCCTGGGGTTCTAAATGTCTGTGTTCTGTAAGCTGACTTAGGCTGTGGTCATTGACCTGCTTTCTGAATTTTTTATTAGATATTTTCTTCATTTACATTTGAAATGCTCTCCCGAAGTCCCCTATAGCCTCCCTCAGCCCTGCTCCCAAACCCACCTACTCCTGCTTCCTGGCCCTGGCATTTCCCTGTACTGGGGCATATGATCTTTGTAAGACCAAGAGCCTCTCCTCCCATTGGTGGCGAGTAGGCTATCCTCTGCTACATATGCAACTAGAGACACAGCTCTGGGGTGACACCCCCTCTTTACTATATATCATCTCAAACCAATCACTTTTTCTACAAAAGCCATTATTCTCTTAGAGTAGTCATCAGAGGTAGAATGTAACAGTCAAATGTCTATGGAAGTGCTACTTGGATAATGTTGATTGGAACACTGAATTGTTTGTCACAGGTTCAATTGCTAAATTTTTGGCATTTGGCTGTTGTTTCCATTTAGTAAGGAGCTGGAGTCTAATTTAAAGAAGTAGGTCACAATGAGGATGGGGCAGTAAAGGTTATTTCTAGTTCCAGCTTCTCATCTGTGTCTTTATGTCTCAGCTGTCATGAAGTGCACTGCTCTAGCCCTCCATCTAATTTCTTCCATGATGGACTCAAACCTATAAAACCAAGGGCACAAGTAAATCCTTTCTTCTTTATCTTGTTCTTCTGTTAGATGCTTTCTACAGCAAGGGGGAAGTTATAAATACTTATGCCTTTCATTTTAAGCTAGAGCTCATTTACAATGGAAAATTGAAACTGGAAGTGAAGAGGGTAGAGGAGTACAGTAGTGCTGTGCTGAAATTTCAGCCCCAATGTCTAAGGCATGATACAATGCAAAGTAGGACCTCAGGATTTGTTTGTTCATATGTGTTCTATGTGTCCATAAGTTACTATCACATATGTGCACATGTATGTTGAAGCCAACAGTCAACTTTAGGTGTTTTTCCTCAGCTAATCTGACTAGACAGTAAACCATACAAATTCCACATCTCCATCTTTGCAGTAATATAATTACAAGCATGTAAGTATGTCTTACCATATCTGACTTTTAAAATGTAGGTTTGGGGGGGTTTGAACTCAGAACTGTATATTTGCAGGGAAACTATTGATTTATCACCTAGCCAAAGGAACATCAGATTTTTTTCTTAAAAACAAAACAAAACAACAAAAACAATAACAACATTAAGCCTGGTAATTAAGAAGCTTTAAGAGACACACTCTCTAAGTTCAAATTTGGGCTCTTTTTCTTAACTTGTTGTCTGTGTTTAGCTGGGTAAGTCACACAACTTCTCTGAGACTTAGTTTCTCATTTTACAAAGAAGTAGCATGATACTTATTTATTAGGTACTTTGAAAGGTTAAATGACACAATGTGTATAATGTGATACAAAACAAGCACAAGTAAGGACTATGTTAATATTACTATTGTATTAATTCTTTAGAAGAAAAGGGTATTGAATGAGGGTGAAAGAAGATACTTTGCTATGAGAGGTGATACATTTGTATAAGACCTGGCTATTATGCTTATCTGTGAACAGGTGTACAACTGATTGGCGTGTTCTACTCATGCACATGATTATACTGCTCCAGTTCTTTATGCCCTGGACTAAGAGTCAGGAGCAACTGAGACAAAGATTGAAAATGAGAAGACGAACTATCTCTTATAGGGCTGTGAATGGTGATGAGTGGGAGGTAAGCTTCATGACATTAGGGACTCCTGTGCTATTTAAGGGCATCCTGCATATTTCAATGTTTCCATCAGACAGAAGTCTGTCTTCTGCTGACACCTTATCTGTAGATATCACCTAGCATTTTTTTTTCTGTTGCTGTGATAAATATCCTTACCAAAAGAAACTTGGGTACTAAAGGGTATACTTCGGATGACAGGTTTTAGTACATTATGGAGGGAAGTCAGAGAAGGAGCTTGAAGCAGGGCAGAGACAATCGAAAATGTTCCTCACTGTGTGGGTTCTCAGGGAAGGAGCTCACATACATTTCCTTCATAATCCAGGTCAATCTACCCAGGGATGGCACTACACCCAGTGGGCTTCGCCCTTCCACATCAATCAATAATAAAAATTATCCACAGGCATGCCTTTAGGTCAATCAGATAGAGGCAATCTCTAGTTGATAACTCCTCCAAACAATTCTGGACTGTATCAAGTTGATAACTATGATAACACATGTACTAAATGAAAATTTCCACCAATGGCCAATATGGGGACACATACACACACTTATCTGTGAATGCATTCAGAATATTCCCATTGCCTACTAGGGACCAAGCAAAGTGTGCTGGTTCTTAAGTGGTGCTGGCATCTTAGGCAATCATGGGAAAATGGTGCTATGAATATTACAATGACAAACAAAATGTGAGCAGTAGTCAGTACAACAGCCTCAGCACATTGATGAGTCTTGATGGTAATGATGACTCAGAGACGGCATGTTGCAAGTGCTATACTGAGAATCTTACAGATTTTAGGCTATTTCATCCTTCCAGCAACCCTGTGTAATTGTCATTCCTCCCTGATCCCTAGAAAACTGAGGCCAGGGATAATCTGTAGTTAGTACCAAGCAAGATGGGTGCCACAGATTGACTTAAATTGGTGACTATTTGATCCCTAAATCTTGTGCTTTTCCAGGTCAATTTCATTTTACCCAAGAAAGGGCATTCATTGAATTACTCACCCGTGGAGAATGGTAGTACTATGGTGACAAATAGGAACTGGAAAGAAACATTTAATTAGGTAGCCTGTTGTCATATCAGGAAGGAAAGAAGGTGAATTCCAGTCTTTTCTTTTCATTGAAAATAGATTCTTCTGTCATACAATACATTCCAACCACAGTTCCCATTCCTTCCACTACTCTAAGCTTCCTCAACCTGCCCTCTTTCCCAGATCTACTCCCCCTCCCCTATTTCCTCTACAAGAAAAGAATAGATCACAAGAGAAAAAATAGCCAAATAAAACAAAACCAGATACAGTAAGCTACACAAAGTAATCCAATCAGATTAAAAGAGTCTCAGAAGCAGGCAAGAGAGTCAGAATCATTTCAACGTAACTTATTTAAAACCCATGTGTTGCTCTAACTGGTTTTGCAGAAAGTAGGATAGCTAATGAGACATTTGTGGCCCCCCCCTTGGGCTATCAGAATATTGGAATTATAGACCCTAGAAATTGGAATTTCCCTAAGATACCTGTACTGATAGAAGGAAAGGCTGAGATCCTAGTGACAGGAGAAAATTGTTCCTAGAGAGAAGCTTTAAAACTTATCAGACTGTCCTGCCAGAGATCCTGGGACCTGGACAGTGGGGAGTTATTTATTCTTTTTGTGTGACATTTTGACTGGTATTGCTTAATTAAGCACACCTCTTGCCCTCCATTTAAATGTAGTACTGTTTCCCTTTGTTGGACATTGTGGGAAGGTGCTGAGAAGTCAAGTCTTTAATTGACCAGTCTCCCTGCCAGGGCTGTTTAGAGCAGCACTTTTTAAAGTCCCCTCTGACCCTCATATCATGGCCTTGCCAAGCATTTGTAAGACACGAAACAAAACTAGTGCTAACTTGGGATAAATCTTAGCTTTCTGTGCCTTTTCCTCCAACCTCATACGATCCTGCCTGTAATAAGGTTGTTGTAATGCTAGAAAACAGATCTTTTGGCAAATAGACTTACATGTATTTCAAACTTTTGATCTTTGAATCAAAGTCTCTTTTTGGTTGTTGTACAAGTTTTCCTAGACAGACATGGGTAAATGCCTTTTTACCCCATATATAGCACCGATGACAGAGAAAAGAAAATACCCATATTGAACCAGAGTTTTTATTGGAGTTTTACACAGGATTGTACAACCCAAGAATAGCTGGATCACTGAAAATCCCACCTCAGAATGGGCAATGAGTCATGAGAGATACATCCCTGAAAATCACAGGGCACTTGAAGGACAGAAACTCCACTTGTCAGAGCATTTCTTCGCCCCAACTCTCTTGCTATTGTTGCTGCAACTATGATGGTATATGTTTCAAGAAATTCTTGAACTTTGTAAATTTGTTTACTTTCTGGGCTTTCTAAGTTTCATTTACTTCCAGAGTCTTGAGAAGCATTTCAATACGTGTAATGGTTCAATTCACAGGAATGAGCTACATACCATTCTAGGGGGCTTGGTCCTGTGTAGAGTCATTTAAGTGACTGCTTCCCAAATTGCTACTCTAGGTTGATTCAGAGGCTCTTCTGTTTGAACTTCAGAACAAGATCCTTCTGAAGTTTTTGGTGGTCATGTTTCCCTGACAGCAACTGTCTTCATCAAGGAATCAGCTAGTACAGGACACAGAGGTATTTCTCAACAAAGGTGTAACCAGTGAGTTAATACTGAAATCTGTCTCTATCAACTGGAGAAAAGTCAAAGCATATATATCCTTTTAATATCAGTGGGCTCAAGAGGGCAGGACAAGTTGCCTGAATTTGTTAGTGAGAAGGAGGAAGACAGGAAGATGTGACAAAGGACAGACAAGCATTGTCATTAATTATGAAGCAATTCCACTATGGTCCTGTAATGTCCACTGTATTTATGAAGCTAGACCACATCTATACCCAGAGACCTCATATTTCATTCAGAAATTGATCTTCTTTCCTTGTCCTTTTGTACAAGCTTCTGTTTGAGTTGCCAATTTATTGAGTACAGCACCTCTGAGAATGTCCTGACTCTCCCATGCCTAACTCATTCCATTACCATTTCAATTATAAAGCTCATTTTCCTCCATTGGTTTGAAATAGTCCAATAATTTCTCTGTCTGGGTGCATTTTTTTAAGTGGCCATGGTGTTAGCTTATTTATTCTCTTACTTAACACACAAATGGCTTCTAAAAAGAGGAGTTTAATTTTGCAGATCACTGGCCCATCCTGTGCATCAGGTACTCTGCTGGCTGTAGCATGCAGTCTTCTGTCATTGCTATCTGACCAGGGCTGCCATTTCACTTGCAGGAGCGGAATGCATGTGAGTAGCAGACAGTGTCTTCCACAGGAAGGAATATACTTAGAGATAGTAGTTTCTATAAAGATTCATGATTATGGACAATGAATTTTGTTAAAGGAGTGATGCTTAACATTAACTTTCAAGATAGTCAGTGTCTCTCAGAATTCAGGCAAACTGATGCCAATTCATGTAGATTGAATGTGTGACTTTTTTTTCTTTTTATTTATTTATTTATTATTTTTTTATTATTATTATTTTCTTTATTTACATTTCGAATGCTATCCCCGAAGTTCCCTATATGCCCCCCCACCCCTGCTCCCCTACCCACCCACTCCCATTACTTGGCCCAGGCCTTGCCTTGTGTTGGGTCATATAAAGTTTGCAAG
Source organism: Mus pahari (assembly GCF_900095145.1). NCBI lineage: Eukaryota > Metazoa > Chordata > Mammalia > Rodentia > Muridae > Mus > Mus pahari. The sequence continues at coordinate 89,098,674 of NC_034594.1, forward strand.
ACCAAGGGGCCTCTATTTCCAGTGATGGCCGATTAGGCCATCTTCTGCTACATATGCAGCTAGAGACACAAACTCAGGGGGTACTGGTTAGTTCATATTGTTGTTCCACATACAGGGTTGCAGCCCCCTTCAGGTCCTTGGGTACTTTCTCTAGCTCCTCCATTGGGGAACCTGTGTTCCATCCAATAGCTGGCTGTGAGCATCCACTTCTGTGTTTGCCAGGCAATGGCATAGCCTCACAAGAGGCTGCAATATCAGGGTCCCTTCCGCAGAATCTTGCTGGCATGAGCATTAGTATCTAGGTTTGGTGGCTGATGATGTGACTTTTTATCAGTTAAGAGCCATTAGCAGAAGGCATAGCTAGGTGGGGAAGATTCTGGTGGCATTTCTCTGTAAGGTTAAGAAAAACAACTTCTGGCTATCTAGCTTGTCAAAATGACCTACTCATAATGCCTTGCAACTGAGGAAGACTCAATCACTTTAGGGCTCCTTTCTCATCTCATACACAGTTTTGCTTACATTTACACACACACACACACACACACACACACACACACACATTTCCTTTGAAATATATATATATATAATATATATATATATATAATTATATAATTATATAATATATATAATTGTGTGTGGTTGTTTGTGTGTTTGTAATTAAAGATGCCAACATCAGGCAGAAGTTCTCATCCTGAAACTGGGTTAGCTATTGGGAACTAGCTGATATGGATGTTAGAATCTAACGTGTGTCTTCTGTAAGAGGAGCACATTCTCTTAACTACTAAACTACTTCTTACACTAACATTTGATTAGACCTGAACAGCAAAGATTTCCACATGGTAGTTACTAATAGAGCTTACAGGTATGGACTTAATCTGTATTTTTGACGGTTCAAAATGCAGATGGCTATACTTTGCAATTCAGTTTCTTCTGTGATGTCTACCCTTAGTAGTTGACCCTGCATTATAACTGCTATTAGAAGCTGCATCTTTGGAGAAACACAGTGAATGATGGTCATTGAGAGAGCAGGAACTACTGTCTCATTTGAACTCATAGTTTTTAAGTATTATAAACTGTTCAAATCTTTTCCTTTTGGTGTGTCTTATTTAATTCTGACAATATTTCCTTTAGCTTGCAATCAAGAGGCTGCATATGACAGTATACTTGGATATATTTCTTTTTATTTTTACTTCCTGTTTCAAGTGTCCCAGAGGAGTTGGAGGCACCACCAGCCTCCAGGGTGCACCAGGATCATTAATCTTATTTGTCAGATTGTTTAACTCTAGAATCAACTAAGATACATGTCTGTAGGGACATTTTTAAGAAGGAGTAACTATGGGCAAATGTCTTACCCCCAAGGTGTGTGGAACATTCTGAAAGTTCTCAGATATAAAGTTCCCAGGACAAAGCAGTGCAGCTTGCTTGCCTGCCTATACGCTTTACATGTGAATGTGTCTAACTTTTTGCTGTGGCACTGCTCTATCCTTTGCTGTTGCCAGAACATTTCAATATGGATAGCAATTCCCAAGGACTCTTCTCAAATTTCAGTGCCAGAGTAGAATAGTTCAAGTCTGCAACCTCCTGAGTGAACAGATACTGTTTTCTCAGACTCTCCAGCACACAAACAGTTGCCATTGGACTACTCAGCCTTTGTTGGGTAAAGCAATGTAATAAATCCCCCTATGTAATATGTACCCATTCTTCCTGTTCCGTTCCTTCAGAGAACTGTGACTAACATGTGAAACTTTAGAGAAAGAAAAAACAGACAAGGAAATGAGAGACTTCACCAAAATTGGCTGTATCTGAGAAGCATGTAAAGGCAAGTCTCTAAGTTGAAAAACCATAGCTAGTTTGGTATTGATACTACAGGTAGTTATAGGAAGATGGGTAGATGTAAAGAGCATCCTTTTGTGTGTGGTGGTGGGGGTCCAAGAATAGCTGTTTATAGGTATGAAAGGGGGGTATTAGTGTTGGGTAATAGAACTTATGTCATTTGCAGGACAATGAATGGATTTTAAAGTAATTATACTAAGAGCTAAGTCAGTCTTAAAAAGACAAGTGGTATTTTTTTCTTTCATTTGTGAGTTTTACACCTTATAGAAACATAAAAGTATACCTATACAGACAACAGATAAGTGGAAACAAAACTGATTGGGGAAATGAATAGGAACTAAAGTGAAGGGAGAGAAGGTCTTAGAGGAAGTAATGGGGTATGGGGAAAATATGCTCAAAGTATGAAAATGATCTTATGTAACCATACATTGGGAGGAAAGGAAAAAAAATGTTTATTTAGCTCACAGCCTTGAGGTTCAGGACCAATTGAACTGGTCTCTTCTCGGTTCTGCAGAAAACTTTACAGCAGGAGGCCTTCATGGTGGCAGGACTATACAGAAGAGGACAAGCTCATACTGCAAGATAGAAAGACAAAGAGACCAGGGATCTGCTCTTTTATACACACTGACTGTAGTTGTATAAGGACTACTTATTAATTCTGCAATGACCTAATTACCTCCCACTAGCTCTACCTCTTTATGAATCCACTCCATCTCACACTCACACAGTTGGGGAAAAAGCTTCTAACACATAAGTATATGGGATGACAAATTTGATCCAGACATTGCACTATAAAATGTGATAGTAGGAGGGACGAACAGAGGGGTGTGGGCAGGAAAACTCAGAGAATAAAAGTCCAATGAGAAGTGTAGGAGACTGTCTCCATCTCTGACATTTAAACATGGGTGCCACATCTTTGAGTCATGACAAGAAAGTAGGCACTGTACTTCTTGAAAATTGTGGAGATAAAGAAATTAATTTAATTGCTAAGGGATTTTATATATATATTACAAACTGAAATGAGAAGGAAACCTGCATGAATAATTAAAAGACAACACACAAGCACACAAAAGAAATTTTGTTCTTGCCTCAGGTCACTTAATGGCACATCTTCAAACATACAGGGATTCATTCCCTTGACCAATTTTCCTTCCTTCCTTCCTTCCTTCCTTCCTTCCTTCCTTTTTTTTTTTCTTTAAATCAGAAACTGAATTTGTAAAGCAAAGAACAGAAAACCCTCTGGGACCATGAACTAGGGAACAATTTTCTATGCCATTTTAGCTGCAAAAGCAAAGGCAGAGGAAATTACCTGTGATAAAATTTAAAAGCAATTAATGTGCATATAAAATTCTAAGAGAACTCCATTAGAACCAGGAAATGGACTTTTTCATCATTTTGAGAGACACAAAATGGACCTTCTCCTTAAAAGGCAGTATAGATGCATCACAGCAGCTGTATCTCAGGTTATTGCTTACCAGTCTACAGGCAGCATCCACCAACTCATCCTTTCTCCCTCCCTCCTTTCCTCCTTCTCTCCCTTCCCCCTTCTTTTCTTCCTTCCTTCCTTCCTTCCTTCCTTCCTTCCTTCCTTCCTTCCTTCCTTCCTTCTTTTCTTGTTCCTTTCATTACATTTTTAATTTCAAATATTAATCAAATCCTCATGATATGGGAAACCCCTCCTGGTGCTATAACCACAGAGAAGTACGGTGTTTTGGATTGACTCTGAAATGTCCCATTACGTATGTGTATTTGCACACTTGGTCTCTGCTTAGCGATACAGATTGAGATGGTTGTAGCAATTTTAGGAAGTAGGGATTTTGGGGGAAAGTGTGGGACAATAAAGCCATGCCAGGAAGCTTGATGAGTAGAGCTGTTGAAACCTGGGAGACTTGGTGGGCCCGCTCCTGAGAATTAGGCAACTCACCGCTCTCTGCCAGATTCCTGGCCTGGAACATGTGCCATGCTCCCCACATAAGTGATCAAAGAAAAATGAAGATAGAAAATTGGTGTTTTCTTCACCTTAACTTGTATCACGTGTTGGCCATAGAGTAGTCACTTGAATTCTGTTTAAGGGTCTGCTGATTTCTTTTCTGCTTCTGTAACACAATATCATGGGATGTGAAAATTAGAAAGAAGAGAAATTATCTTTGTACAGTTTTGAAGGTAGGAAAGTTGAACATGTAAATGTGACCAAAGGGTAAGTGTCCTCTAGCCATGTTATAGCACAGCAGAAGACATGAGATAAAAAAGAATGAGAGATAACACAAACACCCCTAAATTCTTCAATCTCGTTTCTGGGAGTGGTGCATTTATGACTGAAAAACCTGTCAGTAGCCCCCCCATCTCCTAACACTTTTGGGATTCCTGTGGTGCTGATATTTATTCTAAGAGAAACATTTTGCTTTAGAGCAGGACTATTCAAGATTCAGGAAGTAAAGAAAACTCAGAAGACTCCAGAAGTTAAAACAAGGTTAAAAGTCTCAGGAAGCTCTTAGAACTTACATTTACATAGGACTCCACCCTAGGAAACATTTATCATGTGCAGAAGATATCTTCCCTGGTAACAGCCTGAAAAGGAGGATCTTCAATCAGCTATAATGTCTGTAAGCTGGACAAGGATACAGATTTCATGAATGGGTTTTCCTGTCACATGCTCCCATATACAATTCAATGGTTTACATAAGTAATCTTCCTTGAAAACATTTCTCTTCTCTGCTGTCAGCATTCCATCTGGAGTGTATAGACAGTTTTGTTACATCTTCCCAGGAAAAGTCACACAACAATTTCTAACACATGGTTTTTAAGTGGCACATTCAGGCTATGACAGCATCTGTGCTTCTTTCTCCATCTATACATATAACACATGGAAACCACCATCTCTGCTGACTTCTTTCTCAGGATGGACAGAGTGTCCTAGTCATAGGCAAATGTTTCATCATCTGCACAAGTGTCCTCCTGCGTCAGTGAATAATAACACAGTTCTCTCCAACCTCTCTTCTTAAAGGAATGGGATTTGGTGTGGCCTTAGAGGGTGAGGTGATACTACTATGGGAAAGGCAGAGCAGGTACCCTATTACAGCAAGCCCTAGCTACCCTACACAACAGAATCACAGGAAAATAATCTTGAATCCAATGTTATAAAGATGATAGAGGCTTTTAAAGAGGAAATACCTAAGTACCTTAAAGAAATACATGAAAATACAATCAAATGTTTAGAGGATTTTTAAGGAGGAAACAAGTGAATCCCTTATAGATTCACAGGAAAATACAGTTAAACCATTGATGGAAATAAAACTGTTCAAGAACTGAAAATAGAAATAAACATAATGAAGAAAATATAAACTGACAGCATTCTGGGGATGGAAAATCTAGGGAAGGGAACGGGAATAACATCACCAACCGCGTACAAGTGATGGAAGAGACAATCTCATATATAGAAGATACAACAGAAGAAACTGATACACTAGTCAAAGAAAATATTAAATCTAAAATTATCCTGACACAAAAATTCAGGAATTCTGGGATGCCATAAAAAGATGTACATGGAGAATAATAGGAATAAGAGAAGGTAGAGTACCAGCTCCAAGGCTAGAAAAAAATTTTTTTTGACAGAATGATAGAAAACATTCCCAACCTCAAGAAAAAGATACCTATAACCCTAAAAGGAGTTTATAGAACACCATTTAGAGTAGACCAGCAATGAAAATCCTAAACATAATCAAAACAGTATACAGCAAGCTCATAATCAAACTAAATGGAGACAAACTTAAAGCAATTCCACTAAAGTCAGGGATAAAACATGGCTACCCATCCTCTTCCTAACTCTTCCCTAGTACTTGCAGTTATACTTAGAGCAGTAAGACAATGAAAGGAACTTAAGGGAATACAACTTTTAAAGGAAGAATTCAAAGTATTGCTATTTGTGGATGATATTTAGTTTATATTTCTACCAGAGAACTCCAACATCTGATAAACATCTTCAGCAAAGTCTCTGGACACAAAATTAACTCAAAAAAAAAAAAAAAAATCGGAGCCCTCCTTTATAAAAAAGACTAAATGGAGGAGAAAGAAATCAGGGAAACACCCTTGAAAATAGCCACAAATAATATAAAATATCCCGGTATATCTCTTTCCAAGCAAATGAAATACCTATTTGACAAAATGTCAGCTTACGAAAGGAAGAAATTGAGGAAGATATCAGAAGCTGGAAAGGTCTCCTATGTTCATGGATTGGTAAAATTAACAGTGAAATTGGACATCTTACCAAAAACAATTTAGAGATTCAATGCATTTCCCAGCAAAATTCCAACAAAATTATTTACACATATGGACAGAGAAGCTCTCACCTTCCTATGATAAAGCAAAACCCCTTGGATAAGTACAAAAGTGAATGCTCACAGTCATCTATTGGAGGGAACACAGGGCCCCCAATGAAGGAGCTAGGGAAAGTACCCAAGGAGCTAAAAGGGTCTTCAACACTATAGGAGGAACAACAATATGAACTAACCAGCACCCAGAGCTTTTGTCTCTAGTTGCATATGTAGCAGAGGATGGCCTACTTGGCCATCAATGGGAAGAGAGGCCCTCGGTCTTGCAAAACCTGGAATCAGTAGTGGGTAGGTTGGGGAGTAGGGCAGGGGGAGGCTATAGGGGGATTTCAGAGAGGAAACTAGGAAAGGGATTAGCATTTGAAATGTAAATGAAGAAAATATCTAATAAAAAAAAATCCTGAACAATAAAAGAACTACCTGAGGTATCACCATCTTTGAGCTCAAGCTATACTACAAAAGGATAGTAATAAAAACTTCTTCTTGTCTGTAGGAACAGACAAGTTGATTGATGTAATTGAACTGAATACCCTGAAATAAACCTGCACACCTATGGACAATTGATTTTTGACAAAGTAGGCAAAACCATACAATGGAAAAAAGAAATCATCTTCAGCAAATGGTGCTGGTCTACCTTGATAGCTGCAAGTAGAAGAATGTAAAAGGATCCATCTCTATCACCCTTGACAAAACTTAAATCCAACTCGATCAAATAGTGAAACATAAAGCCAGATACACTAAATCTAATAAACCTAAAGTGGTGATTAGCCTTGAACTCACTAGAATAGAAAACAACTCTTTGAACAGAAAATGAATGATTAAGGCTCTAAGAACAATGATGTAGAAATTGGACCTGATTAAACAATAGCTTTTGTAAGGCAAATGATATTGTCAATAGGACAAAGTGGCAGTCTACAGATTGGGAAAGAACCTCCACCAATCCTACCTATAACAGAGGGCTAATATCCAAAATTTAGAAAGAACTCAAAAAATTTGACCCAACAACCCAAATAATAGAAGTTAAAAATGGGGTACAGAGTTAAAAAGAGAATTCTGGATATACAACTTTTTAAACTCATAAACTTTTGAGAATCACTTTGAGATGTGTTCAATCTTAGTCATCAGAGAAATGCAAGTCAAAACAACTTTGAGGTTATATCTTATACTGATCAGGATTGCTAAGATCAAAAACTCAAGTGATGCTGAGCGATGGTGGCACACGTTTTTAATCCCAGCACTTGGGAGGCAGAGGCAGGCAGATTTCTGATTTCGAGGCCAGCATGGTCTACAGAGTGAGTTCCAGGAAAGCCATGGCTACACAGAGAAACCCTGTCTTAAAAAACAAACAAACAAACAAACAAATAAACAAAAAACAAAACAAAAACACAAAAATTAAAACAAACAAACAAAACAAACCAAGAAACCTCAAGTGATATCATATACTGGGGAGGATGCGGAGCAAGGGGAATGCTTCTCCATTGCTGCTAGCAGTGCAAATTTGTACCACTACTTTGAAAATCAATTTGACTATTTCTTAGAAAATTGGGAATAGACCCAGGTATAATGCTCCTGGGAGGAAATATACCCAAAAGATGGTTGAGCATCCAACAAGGACACCTGTGTTTAGAGCATCTTTTTTGATAATAGCCAGAAAGAAGAAAGAATCTAGATGTCCCTCAACTGCAGAAACCTTAGAGGCCAAAGTTTTCAAGCATTAGTTCTTAACCTTCCTAATGCTTCAACTCTTTAATACAGTCCCTCATGTTGTGTAACCCCCAACCATAAAATTATTTACATTGCTACTGTTAAAAATCATGATGAAATTTTCTACTGTTACAAATCATGATGTAAAGACCTGTGTCAGTGATGGGCTTTGCCACCCAAACAAGCAGATTGGACAGACAAACACTCTTATATCCCTAAGACTGAAAAGTCAGGGTCAGGTGGATTCCTGATGTTTGCTGCCCAGTCTGCCTAGCTGATATAGCAGCTCCAGATTCAATTTGAGACAGTGTCTTAATGTAAAAATATTAGGAGGCAAGTGATTTTTTAAAAAAAAAAGACATCAAGTATTAACCTCTGAACCTCATATGCATGTGCACACATAAGAGTACATACATACCACCCACCACACCACACACCTACTTAGCAATTCACTGAGAGAGACTTCTTTGGTGGCTCTTCTCTGGGTTTCCAGATGCAAATCTAGAACTTCAAAAGTCACTCATCCCCCCAGCCTGCTAAGGAGTTTTATTTTGGAATGTGATTGCAAATTAGAAAAACAGGTTTTTGTCAAAAATGTGCAAGTAATGCCGCCCATAGACTGCCACAGACCCTGTGTGAAGGAGATAACACAGGTTGTTATCTGTATAACCCCTTCCACATGCACACAGGGCAAATCTCTTTGGCTTAGTAGGAAGGCAGTCCTATTTCCATAACTTCCCATGTACTATCAGACTCTGCACAGGCATCTGCTTGGCAAAGTCATATTTTCTAGTGTTGATGTGTTTCGGTAATTTGTAAGGTTACAAATTAGAAAGTGATTGGGATGGAAAGGACCTTGGCAAAACAGTCAGTCAGTCAGTCAGTCAGAAGCTTGCCTGTGCCCACAAGTTGTCCCTTGTGGCATTATATGCTTCTTTGCAACAGTATTTTTTATTGGATTCATCGATTTGATAGCAACATACTAAGTAAGAGGGAAAATAAATAGCTAATCCTTATTAATTTCTCACCAATATGCCAAATACTGTGCCCAGTGCTTTATACTAATTTCATTATGGGGTAGATGTTATGATTTTAATATGAAATGACTTCATTGCTTTAGATATTTGGTCCCCAGTAGATAGTGCTATCTTGAGAGACATCTATCAGGGAGGGTCGAGCTATGTAAGTAGGTAGGTAGGTAGGTATAAGTAGGTCACCAGGAATGGGAGGGTCTGTAAAGGTCAGACAACACTAGTTCACTCTTTCCCTTGGTTTCATAGGTACTTGTGACATGAACAGTCTCTACATTTCCACAACCATGAACTCAATGCCTCTACCCTGGTTTCTCTATCATGATAGACTGAAAACCTTTGAGACAATAAAGTGAATCTTAAGTTTTATATGTTTACAACAATGCAAATATTGTGCAAGTGTGGCAGGAAGTTAACAATACTCGTGAGCTGTGAGGTAGAGTAAAAGGGGAGAAAGCTGGCTGACTTTCCATATCCAAGGTAGACAGAGGTCTTGAGCAGAGGAAATCACTGAGAGGCCAGGTCAACTTTGATATATTAAATATGCAACTCAGTTGCTTGTGTCAGGTTTGAAACTTAACAGAGGGCAACTATCATGGTTATACTTAGCCTCTGGCTGGGGTCTCAAATTGTCTTTCATGTGACTTTTTTGGGGGAGGGAGGAGGTCTCACCATGTATGACCCACTTGAGTCCCTTTGTTATAAGTATCATATTAGTTACTCTTCTAACTTGCCAAATACCTGACCAACACAATGTGAGGAATAGAGAAGTCTTTTAGCTCACAGTTCAGTGGTGGCCTGAGTATGAAATAGCAACTCAGGAAGTCGAGGAGGGGGGCAGATACCCAAGGATAGGATAGTGACAGCCACAGTTAGGGCAGTCTTCTTGTATCAGGTTGTAACAGGGCTCAGTTTCCTCCATCTTGTATTCTTGGTAAGACTATTTCAGGTTTAGCTAGAGTTTCATTTCTTGAGGTCAAGAAGGCCCAGCTAATTTAACTTGTTCTAAGCTGTCTGCTTGTCCAGACCTCTCTCCAGCTGATTGCTCATTTTAGATGCTGTTAAGCTGCTTGCTTCTATAAAATTCTTACACCCTCCCGCGGCTGCTGAGGTTCACCAACACATGATTATATTCCCCGCTAGCTGGGGCTGTCACTCAGGTATGAATCTTGTGAATGTGCTATAGCATTTCTACACTGGAAATTAACTCAATCTAGAAGGTTCCTCACAGACCTGAACAAATCTGTGCTTCCTAGGTGGGTGTGAAGATGACAGTCAATGTTAACCATCACAGCTGGGGACCAGGAATCAGAAAGGGAACCTTGAACCTCTGAACATTCCGAGGTCCAACTAGTAGGTGATGAGGTTGGAACTCATTTATCCTGGGCCATTTGTTTCATGTTTCAGGAAATGAATTTCGAATGGGGAGGTAAAGGATTACTGCTGCACAATTGATCCTTACTTCTACTAAAGGTCTCTCTGTCAATGTTGCTATGGACCTTTCTATGAACTCCAGGTCTTATTAGCATGTCAATGTACAGTCTGCACTCATTTGTACATGAAGAGATGAGATCTATACATTTGAATGATGTTTATCAAAACACCTCACTATTATTTGGAAGAAAAAAGACAAAACCCTCCAGAAAATGTGATGTTTTTTGTCAGAGTGCCAATATAAAAGTTGACATAAAGATTAGTGAGGTGGAAGCTTTGACATTACGTAAATATATATTTGGACTGTAAAAGTTAATGGTCATTTTATTTATAATAATATTGCATATTGTTAGTTTTATATCTACTCTGTCAATGGTAACCTCTTTTTGTTTATTTCAATCATGTCTTGAAATGTTTGTATGAGGTTTTTAAGTCTACGTTTTGTATCACAGTATCAGGACACAAGCTTCTTGCCTTAGCATGGCCGTCGGAATGTCCTTCTAGGAAAAGAGAACTCTTGTTCCCCCAGATTCATCATTCATGGCATTATGGATCACAGTTTTCCTTGTCTTCTTTACAGATCACATTTCATATATGCACAATGAGTGCATTGCTTTTTTCAGAAGGTAGATCAACAAGAAATTTATTTCCTTGATTAAATTCCATCAATTGTCAGCCAATTGGCACCCGCCCTCTCCCTCTCTCCTCTGTGTGAGTGCATGTAAATGTCTACGTATATGTCCATGTGTGTGTGCACATGTGTGTGTGTGTGTGTGTGTGTGTGTGTGTGTGTGAATATGGAGGTTAGAGGTAACTTTTTTATGTCTTCCTTAGTCATTCTGTATCATAGTTTTGAGTGACAGTACCTCACGAGAACCTGAAACTTGGTGTCTAGGCTTGACTGGCTGGATATGAAGCTACCTGAATCTAGAGCACTGTTGACTTTTATTATCCCTTATCTCCCCTTTTTATCCACAGTACAGAGTCCCAGGTACCTCATAGAAGTCAAAGGTACTTCTGGTAGCTATTTCAGTTCTGGTCTTGTTTGGAGAGTTAATGTAACATGGACACCTTTGAATCTGAGTCTAACTACCACTGATAAAAGGCTTTTTAGCATGATGCTCATAAAAGCTGTTCCTTCTTGTGCTATCATCTCAGGGGTACTACAGAGCTGAGCTGGTCTTTGAAAACTCAAGATCAAAGACAGTGCCTTTGACTTTCAGGCATTATTGCAATTTCTGGCATTCTTCTCCATTCACTGCAGTTTTTGAACTTTCTCCTAAAATTTAACTTAGCAAACATTTCACTTAGTGAGATCATTGCCTACTTAGGTTCCGTGTGAGAACACAACTAGATGAAATTGCAAAGCAGGCACTTGACAGTCGCTTTATTAATTAGACTGCTTTATTTAGCAGACACTTTCCCTATCATTCTCACTCTTGCATATGCAAAGTAGTCAACTACTTATGTGGTGTGAATTAAAGAGTGATGGGATGAGTGCCTCGTCCAGAAATAGCTCTCTGCTAGCTGTTTTCCTACCCAACATCTTTTATAGGCAAGCTTTTATTATTGACCTAGCCAGAGAAATATCACAAGAGTATGTACTTTGGAAATAGCTAAGCATTTCCTTTTGTCTAAGTCTGACAATCCTTTCCAGATCAGAATAATTTTTTTCAAATCTGTCATCTAGCTATTATGTGGATGCTTCCAGTGGTCAGAGATCTCCCAGATATAGACAGTTTATGTGTAGAATTCTGGGGACTCTTGGGAAGATATTAATGCAAGAGCCCCAAGAGGGATGCACTTGCTGCTGCTCTTACTACTGCAGCTGATTGCTGCTGCTGTTGCTGTTGTGGATTGCTGACTGCTGGTTGGAAATATACAGATGATAAAGATCGAAATTGCTTCCAAGGAAATCATTGTCTGTAATTAGCAGAGGAAGAAGATATAAGAGAAAGGGGATGTCAATATTATTCCCTCCTTCCTAGGGTTTGGGGCTTAGAAAGGATAAGAGTGGAGTAGGGTGTTAGAAATATGAACCCAGAAAATAGCCAAAAATGCATCAACAAATTCATGCATCTGTATATCACAGAATCCATATATCTATCCATGATCTATGGATGCAAACATCCATATTTTCATCCTCTTTTTTATTCATGTATTTCCTTATTTATTCATCTACTAAATTGGATATTTTCTGGTCTTGATAAAGTATAAAGATACAGAAAGACTGTTCCAGAATTATCACTTAAAAGCTGAAGAAAATGACACTTATTTTCAAAAAACAAAGCCCATTTGTGTTCTCTGACTGTTATTTGCCTCCCAGTATCACTGGAGAATTTTCTTAGGAAACATATTTGAAGAACATTTGGAAATATAATTCTCATGCATACAGTCCTTGACTCCAGAGTGGAGCTTAAAGAGAAGGTGATGGTGCTGACTTCTAGCATATCCAGCACCACCCAGAATAGACCTCTCTTTTGCCTGAATAGCATTCATAAACACATCTATGCTTATTTCAACCCCCCCCCCCCCGAGAAGAGTAAACCCAATATTCTTCCTCATGAGGATTCTGTTCCACAACAAAGATATTCTTATTCTGTCTGAGACATGAGAGTAGCAGAATTCTAATAGTAATATCAACCAGCTCCAAATGAATCAGTACTAACTCTCCCTTAGTATCCTGTGATACATCATCAATGTATCTTATGATATCAGCAACCATTTTATATAAATTCAAAGTTAATAAAAGACTAAAAAACTTGGTGACATATAAATATATAAGCAAACATGAGTTTAAATAGCTATCCCACTCTAGTTGAGATAATTTGTTTAGATTAAATTTGGCATTTGTAATTTATTAAAATTTTTCATTATTCATCCCAAATTTTCTTTGCCTTCAACTCACTCCTGACCTGATAAGCATTATCCAGTAAGTGGGATGACATGAACATATACTTTTGAAGAATTTACATTTGACTACTTGTTCTTCAGTACCAAATAACTCTTGCCACTAGCATGGCATTATGACATCCAAAGGAATACTTTGAATTCTTGTTAATTTTTTCTTGCCTGATTACTTAATTTTTTTCTATGCCTATGTTATAATCAATGAATTCTATAAAACTTGATACAAGAACCCCATCCTCACATTTGCCTGACAGGTTTTGCAGGTGCTCAGTTCTATTAATAAGTCAATGGAGACACTACTTTGTCCCTCAGGAGAACTTTGATCCCTCAGGAACAAATGGCCTTAATTCAATCAGAGGGTTACAGGCAGGGTGAGCAAGTTGGCAGTTTATTGGCTGGAATTACAGGGAGAGTGATCATTCTTAACTTAATTGCTGGGAACTTTCATCTATGTATTTTGATGTCAGAGAAAGAGTATTTGATTGGTATCTGGTGAAGATGCATTATAAAGATAAATTTTAAATTCTGCATAGTGGTTTTCCAAGGCTGTGTGCTTCAGTTGATTTTCTATTAGGCCACTGCAATATTCTTGAAGGCTAGTAGTTTCTGCATAATATGTAAATCCAGGGAACAGCCTCAGTAATCCCTTAGATGTTGTCTACTTGATTTTGATACAGTGTTCCTCATTGAATTAGAATTTGTCAAGTAGGCTAAGCTCACTGGCCAGCAAACCCCAGATATCTGCCTACCTTTCTATCTGTCTCTCCAGAACTAAAATTACAAGTGTGTATCCAAAACTCAGCTTTTTCAAGTGTCTTCTGGGCATTGTACTCAAGTTCTGAATAGTGTTCAACAGCACTGCCTTATGTTCTACTAAAATGGACTTCATTTTAAGAAATCAGGTTTTATGGAAGTGGTGTTTTCAAGGTAAGTTTGAGGATAAAAATTCATTAAATTTTTAGGGTTACAGAGGCCAAATCTCAATCTAGAAGCATTTTATAGAAGTGAAGATAAATTAATGGTTCTCTATTCATTGGGGCCCAATAGAAACACGAGGTGTCAGGCTGTTTCTTTGAGGAATAATGCCCTATTATGACATGATTTCCATTTCTGAAAGGAAGGGCATTTGACAATTGTGAGAACTAGTGGAAGTTCATATTGATGGATTAATGTATAACTTTCCTGGTCATTCTAGTCAAGAGTCCATTGAACAGGAACTAGGAGCAGTTGGTCAAAGAGCCTGACTTGTTTACTGTAGTGTTTTGCATTTTGATTATTGGAACCAAATGTTCCACACTATTGTTTATGAATCAGCTACTTGGAACATCAAAGTCTACCTGATTTGTGTTCCTTTTCTGATTCTTCTTTCTTTCCTGATACAAGTTACAGGACCATATCCTTTCTCCAAAGACATCACCTGTGTAGCCTAGCCATTAGTTATTGCCAAAGATTCTTTAGAGATCTACACATCTAACATCTCTCCTGGCTCATTTGGGTTGTAGTATTACAACTAAAATTGATTTCACAATCTGACCACATGTTTTGTGTAGCAGCTAAAGCATAGACTGGAAAAAGCAGGATCTGAGAATAAAATGGTTTTTTTTGTTGTTGTTGCTATATTCTGATGAGACTGGTGCTTCAAACTCAACTATGTGCTGGGTAATGTTTGTTTATAAAAATGATCTTTTTGTAAGGAGGCACTCTGATGTCTTTTTTACTGGAATGCTTTACTTATTAGGGACTGTGAATGACCTCATTATTCTTATCCCTCCCTTATTACACCTTCAGACTCATCACTCTAAGTGGAACCAAGAAGACTTCAGTAACACATATAAGAAATAACTGTTGATAGTCTTAGAAGTTCATCACCCAAGAACTCAAGTTAATTTTTTAGAAGGGTGCACAGTGCCTCATCTCACCTGTTAGTCTCAAGAATAGTAATGGCAAATTTCTTCTGTCTCTTTAAAATTTGTATGGAATGTTTAAAAGGAAAAACAAACTTGCAACAGCATCTGTGTTCAGTCCTCTTCTCTTGTTCCACTGGAGCTACTTAGGGTCATAGAAAGTGTGGCTCCTGTGTGTACAATTCATCAACACAGTAGTAATTATTACATTGTTGAGATGACAAAATACATATGAAAACAACTCAAGGAAGAAAGGGTTTAATTTGGCTAACTGTTTAAAGCTACAGTCCTTACTGATAGGGAAGGAATGGCAGCAGGAGCATGAGGAATCTGGTCATATGGCATACACAGTGAGAAAGCAGAAAGATGGAAGCTGTAGGTCAGTTTCCCCCTTTAAATTAGCCCAGGATAATAAGGCTATAAGATGCTGCCTTCTACAGATTGGGTGTGCCTTTCTACCTCAATTATCCCAATATAGTAATTGGTCTCCTAGGTCATTATATAACTGTTAAAATTGGCAAAAATGTTAACCATAACAGAACAAAGTGTTAGTGGAACCTCGAAAGGCATGAGCAGAAGAGGAATTGGTGGTCATGGGAAGGTGAAAAGAAGAGAGATTTCTATGAACTAGCTGGTTGGGAGTTTATATATATGATAAATATATTTAAAACTGAACAAAATTCTCCTAATTGTTCTTATTTAAAATGGCATTTTTGAAGGTCAGAAAAAGTATAGTCGGTTTCTAATGTCCTGGTTAAAACAAGTTCCTAAGATTAGAAAAATTCTAAAGATTCCTTGAAAGCTGTTAAAAAATTGAGCTCTCTTGTGCAATGAAACAATTTTCTATGGGATTTCCTAGAGTTGTTTTGTTTATAGAAATTCTGAAGTATCTCAAGCCTAAAGTCTTTCTCACACTGATCTGTTTTCTCCTGAGGATGACATGTGTTGCAGCATAAGCCAGAACAGTGATGAGATGAAGGAGTGAAAAAGATACTTACAGGCTCTGAGAGGCTATAACAAGCATATGGATTGTCCATCTGTCATTAACTGTGGGACTCTAATTATACTCCTATTTCTCTTGGACCATGAAGATAAATATGTCCAGTTGTCTTTTTTGTTAGACTGATGAAATGTGGGCTTTCTGGAAAGGAACAACGTTTAGCACTGGAAGAATGTGGATGTCCTTAGCATCTGGGCTCAGACTTTCTGAATTATTAATGATGTAAATACAGTTAATTTTTATTAATATTTTCAACCTAAATATTATACCAATAAAGAAAATGATATACATCTATAAGAACATAGATTCTGAAACAGTAACTAAAAGTCAACTGAGCACTATTTATAAGAATAACTTTTACTAATGGCTCTCAATATGTGGGTCACAAAACATTTGTCAAACCTCTATCTCAGAAACTGTTTGCATTAAAATTCATAACAGAAGCCAAATCACTGTTATGAAGTTGGGATTAAAATATTTTTGTGGTATGGGGTCATCACTACTGAGTATAACCATACTTTTTGGATACTTTTTTTTTTCTACTACACTTCTCCATGCCAATCCAATACTAGAGTGTTGAGAATGAAGGTTAGAGTGGAAAATAGGGATTAGACCTCCTTAGACTACTTCCTACAGATTAGGGGCATCAAGTTTGTAGAGAGAAGTCTAATCTTCTTCATCAAGATATCTTTAAATAACAATCTAGGTATCTATCAATCCTGCATTCCAGCATTCCAGCATTCCTGGATTCCAATAATCCAGCAATCCAGCAATTTAGCATTCCAGTAATTTGGTGAACAAGAAAACAGGAATTCAGCAAAACAGAAAAAACAGCAATCACAGTAGCATGTACCAGCAGCATCAGAGACCAGCAACAGTGCTGCCAGCATCAGGGGAAGCAGCACTAAGAGTAACCACCACCTGCAGCCATTCAGGACCCAGGTATTTTTGTACCATCTCAAGAATCCCCAGTATTCTTTTTTTAAAAACTTATTTTATTAGATATTTTCTTCATTTGTATTTCAAATGCTATCTCAAATGTCCCCTATACCATCTCCCCACTCTGCTCCCCTGCCCGCCCACTCCCACTGCTTGGCCCTGGCATTCCCTTGTATGGGACATAAAAAGTTTGCAAGACCAAGGGGCATCTCTTCCCAACGATGACTGACTAGGCCATCTTCTGCTATATATGCAGCTAGAGACATGAGCTCTGGAGGTACTGATTAGTTCATATTGTTGTTTCACCTATAGGATTGCAGACCCCTACAGTTCCTTGGGCAATTTCTCTAGCTCCTCCATTGGGGTCTCTGTGTTCTATCCTATAGATGACTGTGGGCATCCACTTCTATATTTGCCAGACATTGGCATAGCCTCACAGAGATAGCTGTATCAGTGTCCTTTCAGCAAGTTCTTGCTGGCGTACGCAATAGTGTCTGCGTTTGGTGGCTGATTATGGGATGGACCCCCAGGTGGGACAATCTCTGGATGATCCATCCTTTCATCTTAGCTCCAAACTTTGTCTCTGCCACTTCTTTCATTGGTATTTTATTCCCTATTTTAGAGAGGAATGAAGTATACACATGTTGATCTTCCTTATTCTTGATTTTCTTGTGTTTTGGAAATTGTATCTGGGATATTCTAGGTTTCTGGGCTAATATCCACTTATCAGTGAGTACATATCAAGTGAGTTCTCTTGTGATTGGGTTACCTCACTCAGGATGATGCCCTCCAGATACATGCATTTGCCTAAGAATTTCATAAATTCTGATTAGTACTCCATTGTGTAAATGTACCACATTTTCTTTATCCATTCCTCTGTTGAGGGACATCTGGGTTCTTTACAGCTTCTGGCAATTATAAATAGGGCAGCTATGAACATAGTGAAGCATGTGTCCTCTGCAAAGGCAGAGCTTTTTGGATTCTACATAAACCCTAACTGTGCCCTAAATGGACTCTGCACAGAGCATATCATCTACATTGCATCTCAAGGAAACAGGGACTTCATGAGTCCCTGCTTCTCTATTCCTTGGTTGAGCACTCTACAGGTGCTTCTCTACATTAGGAATGAAGGACTTAGAATTGATAACCAATTCACTTCCCATAATTATGTAATACAGCTCTTAATACAATAGTTTGTTCAGATGCATTTTACTACCCTCTTGGAAAGTTGTTGAAAATGATGTTTTCAAATGAAAATGAAAACATTCATATTTTCTTTTTCATAGGATTCATTGCCCTGGTTATACACAGGAAAAGAATGAGGTAGCTCAGAAACACCCTATTCTATGATCTAAAGAACCATAAGGGCCAGAGGCTTCAAGGAAACAGGAGGATATGGCACGAACATGAAACGACCCTTATAATGGTGACCATTTAATTGGGCCTCGCTTATAGATTGAGAGATTTAGCTCACTATCATTATAGCCAGAATCATGGCAGAATACAGGCAGACATGGTGCAGAATAAGGAACAGAGAGTTCTGCATCTTGACCTGAAGGCAGCTTGGAGAGGAGTGACTTCCTGGCAGCTAGGAAGAGGTTCTTATTGCCCATTCTCAGTGCAGCAAGGCCACATATTCTCAAAAAGTTTACACCTCCTAAGAGTACCACTCTCTTGACCAAGCATATTCCAACCACCAGAAAACATTATCTTTTCATCCTGTAAAGAGCCAGGTGTTTTACTTTATGTCCTCTTTTAGGGAAACTGTCAATCTTTCCTGGAGCTTCCTTCCTTCCTAATAGCCCCAGTTCACATTTTGTAGGTGGAACCTCTCACCTTGCTCTATACTCATATCTGACACTAGAGATTTTCCGATGGGGACGCTTAGCTGTTATCTGCCAAATACTCTCTCCTCAGACTTTATGCACAAAGGCTTCCTGTCCCTTGTGACTTGCTCTGAATGTTGAATATTCCTGTGTCCAAATAAACCCTCTTCTGGAGAATGAGCAACTGGGTTCATACCTACACATTGGGGATATTAAGCAAGGGCTTTGCTGAGTCTCTATGCCTTCCAGAGAAAGCTGGCATGTAACAGTGAGCAATCCACCGTTCTACATTAATGGCTCAATTACTGCCAGCACAGGCCAAGGCCAGGAGTATCTCTTTGGCTGTGAAACTGCTCCCTGGAAAATTGAATCAACTGTGGATTCGTGCTTTGAAATCTTTTATTTGATGCCACTTTTTTTTTTATTGACAAAGGATCTCTCTCTTCTTAAAGGATAGTTTTCTTCTCACTATTGGTCTTGAGAATCTCTCTTTATTATTCTCTCCTCTTGCTATTTTGTGCTGACTTTTTGCAGGTGCATCCAGGACCCATAGCTATCTATCTGAATGATTGGCTGTGAATTTGTTTCTAGCCAGAGCTCACTGGATGTTCTTCATTTGTCATGGCATGATAAGATGATTTTAAAATCCAGATTCCTGCTGTTAATCTGTGTGGAGGTAGTGGAAAGTTCTGATGGATATTTTTTCCTTTCTCCTGGTAAGACCACAGCACATATTTGTTTGAAAAGAAAACCAAACACCTTTTAGTATTTCTGTGTGTATATGTGTTTTTGTGTATGGAAGTGTTTGTATATGTGGGTACAAGTATGCATGGGAAAAGAGGGAGACCAGAGGTACAGTTCAGGTGTCTTCCTCACTCTCTATCTTTTTTTAGGCAGTCTCTCTCTGAATTAGTTACCCACTAATAGTGATTCCTCTATCTCTGCACCCCCATAGCTGAGTTTACAAATGTAACACCCACATCCAGGTGGTTTTTCTCCTCACATTTAGGACTCAAACACAAGTCCTTAGTGTGGCAAATACTTTACCCAGTCCATCACCTAATCTTGGCAGTTTTCTTCTACAGAAATTGCCTGAAGATGAATAACTTTCCTTCCATCAAGGATCTAGAAAAAGGAGAAAAAAAAAAAAAAAAAACAAACCACTACCGTGCTACTGGGCACCATCTTCACATCTCACTTTATAGTAGCTCCAGAAAGAACAGGGAACATGGTCCTGGATACTTATATCATAAAAGAAAATTTAGTAGCAGATGCAAACCCTGAGAAAATTCCACAGTAGCTTTAGTACTAATTGTGTCTTTCAATAATTTGTGACTTGTCTCTTTATAAGCATCATAAGGATCCTGGTATTTTTCTTCTTTCTTTCCCACTCATTTCATGGAATTAAACAGTAATCTATATTAATAAAATATTAGGTTAATGACAATGAAATTGATGACAATAATAGCTGTGACCCGTTGATATTTTAATTATCTACATGTGTCATATGCTTAACAGTTGCCGATAGATGTGTTGTTGTGGTGGTGGTGGTGGTTTTTCTCTACAGAATACATATTGGGAAAAGAAAACTTACAGCAACTTAAGGATTTGTCCAAGAAATCTAATCAAGCAGAAGTAGAATCCAGATGCAAAACTTTGGAAAATTATCATTACTTATTTTATGTATATATCTTTTTATGTATGTATGTATGTATGTATGTATGTATGTATGTAAGTATGTGTGTGTATGTGTGTATGTGTGTATCATGTGCATACAGTGTCCTCAGAGGCCAGAAGAGCGATGTTGTATCCCCCAGAGAACAGAAGAATAGAATGTATAGACAATTGTGAGTTACCATGTGCTGGGTATCAAACCCATGTTCTGTGGAAAAAACAGTGATCCTAATGGCCAAACCACCTCTCTAGCCTGTCAAATGTTTTTGACCTCTAGCTTGTAGCTCGTACCTTTTTTCTGCACTTCGTGTGTGTGTGTGTGTGTGTGTGTGTGTGTGTGTGTGTGTGTGTGTTTATGCATGTGTGTTGCATGTTGCATGTGCATGGACAACCTCAAGTGTAATTCAGCAAGTATCACCCACTTTTCTCCTGAAGTAAAATGACCCATATGATCTAAAAATCACAGAAAAGCCTCTTACAGTCTCTTACAGACTATCCTCAAGAATTTGCCCTCTTTGCTTTCACAGTGCTGGAATTACAAGTTCACATAAAAATAAAAATGAAATTTCCAAATACTTTGGTTGACAGAGCTTCAGGTGGACCTGTCTGATCACCAAGTGAAGATTTCAGTCCTGGGAACTGGTTATATGCAATCAGGTTGTTAGCTAAAGAAGTTTCATGAGAACCCCAAACATCCTTAGGTATTTGTAGCTCTCCACAGACTGATGTCAAGACATCTATTTCTGAAGACAGTAAGTACCCAGCTGAGTGAACAAGAGAAGCTGAGCTCAGGCTTACCAGCAGCCTTCACTCCTATGGATGAGTATTCAGTTAATGATACTGGGCACGCCTCCAAGTGAAAGAGGTAAGTAGCTAACTACAAACCGGTCAACATAAGAATGGCCTGCATGCAAGTTAGACATGTGCAGTAGAGATATAAAACTTGTGGAAATAACCAATCAATATCTGGTCTGAGTTAAGGCTCACTCTGAAAGAGAGCATCCATACCCAACACTACTTGGGTGGCAAAAAGCCTGAGATTAGATAGGTCAGGGACATAGAAGAAAACTAAATACTACTGTTCTGATTAACCATAGCAATACAATGACTCCTAGTGATGTTGTGCTATATTCACAGATCAGTGTCTGGCTCAGCTTTCATCACAGATACTTTTTCCTGCATGATATGGCAACAGATGTAGAGACTCAGAGTCAGACAATATGTACAGCAAAAGACTTCCAAACACTCATCTCTGAAAAGGATGTCTTCATCAAGACATCTCTCAGGGCTCAGAGAATCCCATGGAAAAGAAGGCAGACAGAGCATAAGAACAATAGGAGGAAGGAGAATCCAAAAGAGTCAAGGTACAGTAAGACCGAAACACAAATGAACTCACAGAAACTCTGGCAGCAAACAAAAATCCTATATGGGTAAGCACCAGATGTGGTCCTAGAACTAGAAAGAGAAATGGATACATAAACCCATTTCAAACCAAGAAGCTATTTCTAATTGATAGTCAATTGTATTTGAGAAATTTGTTGTTTTTTTCTTCAAGTGCGTGTCACTGGGAAAACAAGCTACTCTTAAGGGTAGGTTCCCTGTCAAGTAGTAGATGGCTAACACAAAATGTAATCCTTGGCAACTTTGGAAGCTCTTTGTCTCATAAAGTTAAGTCAGGACATTTTAATTTTTATTAGATATTTTTTATTTGCATTTCAAATGCTATCCCGAAACAACCCTATACCCTCCCCCTACCACTGCTCCCCTACCCACTCCCATTTCTTGGCCCTGGCATTCCCCTGTACTGGGGCATATATAGTTTGCAGGACCAAGGGGCCCCTCTTCACAATGATGGCCGAATAGGCCATCTCCTGCTACATATGCGGCTGGAGACACGAGCTCTGGGGGTACTGGTTAGTTCATATTGTTGTTCTACCTATAGGGTTAAAGACACCTTCAGCTCCTTGGGTACATGTGTTCCATCCAATAGTTGATTGTGAGCATCTGCTTCTGTGTTTGCCAGGAACTGGCATAGCCTCACAAGAGACTGCTATATCAGGATCCCTTCAGCTACATCTTGCTGGTATGTGCAATAGTTTCTGGGTTTGGTGGCTGATGATGGGATGGAACCCCTGGTGGGATGGTCTCTGGATAGTCCATCCTTACATCTTAGCTCCAAACTTTGTCTCTGTAACTCTTTCATGGGTATTTTGTACCCTATTCTAAGGAGGAATGAAGTATCTACACATTGGTCTTCCTTCTTGTTTTTCTTGTGTTTTGCAAATTGTATCTTGGGTATTCTAAGTTTCTGGACTAACATACACTTATTAGTGAATGCATATCTAGTGACTACTTTTGTGATTGGGTTACCTCACTAAGGATGATAGCCTCCAGATACATCCATTTGCCNAAGAATTTCATAAATTCATTGTTTTTAATATCTGAGTAGTACTCCACTGTGTAAATGTGCCACATTTTCTGTATCCATTCCTCTATTGAGGGACTTCTGGGTTCTTTCAAGCTTCTGGCTATTATAAATAAGGCTGCTATGAACATAGTGGAGCATGTGTCCTTATTACCAGTTGGGAAACCTTCTGGGTACCCCAGGAGACGTATTGCTGGATCTTCCAGTAGTACTATCACCAATTTCCTGAGGAACTGCCAGACTTATTTCCAAAGTGGTTGTACAAGCTTGCAATCCCACCAGCAATGGAGGAGTGTTCCTCTTTCTCCACATCCTTGCCAGCATCTGCTGTNACCTGAATTATTAAACTTAGCCATTCTGACTGGGGTGAGATGGAATCTCAAGGTTGTTTTGATTTGCATTTCCTGATGATTAAAGATGTTGAACATTTTTTCAAGTGCTTCTCAGCCATTCGGTATTCCTCAGGTTAGAATTCTTTGTTTAGTTCTGTACCACAATTTTAATAAGGTTCTTTGAATTTCTGGAGTCCAGCTTCTTGAGCTCTTTGTATATATTGGATATGAGCCCTCTATCAGATTTAGGATTGGTAAAAATTCTTTACCAATCTGTTGGTGGTTTTTTTGTCTTGTTGATGGTGTCTTTTCCCTTACAAAAGCTTTGCAATTTTGTGAGGTCCCATTTATCAATTCTTGATTTTATNGCACAAGCCATTGCTATTCTGTTTAGGATTTTTTTTTCCCTGTGCCCATATCTTCGAGGCTTTTCTCCACTTTCTCCTCTATAAATTTCAGTGTCTTTGGTTTTATGTGGAGGTCTTTGATCCACTTAGGCTTGAGCTTTGTACAAGGAGATAAGAATCAATCAATTCTCATTCTTCTATATGACAACTACCAGTTGTGCCAGGACCATTTGTTGAAAATGCTGTCGTTTTTCCACTGGATGGTTTTAGCTCCCTTGTCAATGACCATGTGACCATAGGTGTGTGGATTCATTTCTGGGCCTTCAATTCTATTCCATTGATCTACCTGTCTGTTGCTGTTCCAGTACCATGCAGTTTTTATCACAATTGCTCTGTAGTACAGCTTAAGGTCAGGCATGGTGATTCAACCAGAGGTTCATTTATTGTTGAGTGTGATTTTTTCTATCCTAGGTTTTCTATTATTCCATACAAATTTGAAAAGTGCCCTTTCTAACTCAGTGAAGAATTGAGTTGGAATTTTGATGGGGATTGCATTGAATCTGTAGATTGCTTTCAGCAGGATGGTTATTTTGACTATATTAATCCTGCCAATCCATGAGCATGGGAGATCTTTTCATCTTCTGAGATCCTCTTCAATTGCTTTCTTCAGAAACTTGAAGTTCTTATCATACAGATATTTTACTTCTTTAGTTAGAGTCATACCAAGGTATTTTATATTATTTGTGACTATTTTAAATGGTGGTGTTTCCCTAATTTCTTTCTCAGCACGTTTATCGTTTGTGTAGAGGAAGGTCACTGATTTGTTTGAGTTAATTTTATATCCAGCTAGTGCACTGAAGATGTTTATCAGGTTTAGGAGTTCTCTGGTGGACTTTTTGGGTCACTTATATATACAGTCATATCATCTGTAAATAATGATATTTTGACTTCTTCCTTTCCAATTTGTATCCCCTTGATCTCCTTTAGTTGTCGAATAGCTTAGTCTAGGAATTCAAGTACTATATTGAATAGGTAAGGAGAAAGTGGGCAGCCTTGTCTAGTCCCTGATTTTAGTAGGATTGCTTTGAGTTTCTCCTCATTTACTTTTATGTTGGCTACGGGTTTACTGTAGATTGCTTTTATTATATTTTGTTAGGGGTCTTGAATTCCTGATCATTCCAAGACGTTTATCATGAAGGGGTGGTGGATTTTGTCAAATGCTTTCTCAGCATCTAAAGAGATGAATATGTGTTTTTTTGTCTTTGAGTTTGTTTATATAGTAGATTACATTGATGGATTTCCATACATTAAACCGTTCCTGTATCCCTGGGATGAAGCCTTCTTAGTCATGATGGATGATCATTTTGATGTGTTCTTGGATTCGGTTTGCGAGGATTTTATTGAGTATTTTTGCATTGATATTCATAAGGGAAATTGGTCTGAAGTTCTCTTTTTTTGTTGGACCTTTCTGTAGTTTATGTATCGAGTAATTGTGGCTTCATAGAATGAATTGTGTAGAGTACCTTCT
>NC_034594.1:89123899-89126418 GCF_900095145.1 Mus pahari
GCACAAGCCATTGCTATTCTGTTTAGGATTTTTTTTTCCCTGTGCCCATATCTTCGAGGCTTTTCTCCACTTTCTCCTCTATAAATTTCAGTGTCTTTGGTTTTATGTGGAGGTCTTTGATCCACTTAGGCTTGAGCTTTGTACAAGGAGATAAGAATCAATCAATTCTCATTCTTCTATATGACAACTACCAGTTGTGCCAGGACCATTTGTTGAAAATGCTGTCGTTTTTCCACTGGATGGTTTTAGCTCCCTTGTCAATGACCATGTGACCATAGGTGTGTGGATTCATTTCTGGGCCTTCAATTCTATTCCATTGATCTACCTGTCTGTTGCTGTTCCAGTACCATGCAGTTTTTATCACAATTGCTCTGTAGTACAGCTTAAGGTCAGGCATGGTGATTCAACCAGAGGTTCATTTATTGTTGAGTGTGATTTTTTCTATCCTAGGTTTTCTATTATTCCATACAAATTTGAAAAGTGCCCTTTCTAACTCAGTGAAGAATTGAGTTGGAATTTTGATGGGGATTGCATTGAATCTGTAGATTGCTTTCAGCAGGATGGTTATTTTGACTATATTAATCCTGCCAATCCATGAGCATGGGAGATCTTTTCATCTTCTGAGATCCTCTTCAATTGCTTTCTTCAGAAACTTGAAGTTCTTATCATACAGATATTTTACTTCTTTAGTTAGAGTCATACCAAGGTATTTTATATTATTTGTGACTATTTTAAATGGTGGTGTTTCCCTAATTTCTTTCTCAGCACGTTTATCGTTTGTGTAGAGGAAGGTCACTGATTTGTTTGAGTTAATTTTATATCCAGCTAGTGCACTGAAGATGTTTATCAGGTTTAGGAGTTCTCTGGTGGACTTTTTGGGTCACTTATATATACAGTCATATCATCTGTAAATAATGATATTTTGACTTCTTCCTTTCCAATTTGTATCCCCTTGATCTCCTTTAGTTGTCGAATAGCTTAGTCTAGGAATTCAAGTACTATATTGAATAGGTAAGGAGAAAGTGGGCAGCCTTGTCTAGTCCCTGATTTTAGTAGGATTGCTTTGAGTTTCTCCTCATTTACTTTTATGTTGGCTACGGGTTTACTGTAGATTGCTTTTATTATATTTTGTTAGGGGTCTTGAATTCCTGATCATTCCAAGACGTTTATCATGAAGGGGTGGTGGATTTTGTCAAATGCTTTCTCAGCATCTAAAGAGATGAATATGTGTTTTTTTGTCTTTGAGTTTGTTTATATAGTAGATTACATTGATGGATTTCCATACATTAAACCGTTCCTGTATCCCTGGGATGAAGCCTTCTTAGTCATGATGGATGATCATTTTGATGTGTTCTTGGATTCGGTTTGCGAGGATTTTATTGAGTATTTTTGCATTGATATTCATAAGGGAAATTGGTCTGAAGTTCTCTTTTTTTGTTGGACCTTTCTGTAGTTTATGTATCGAGTAATTGTGGCTTCATAGAATGAATTGTGTAGAGTACCTTCTGTTTTTATTTTGTGGAATATTTTGAGGAGAGTTGGAATTAGGTCTTCTTTGAAAGTCTGATAAAACTCTGCACTAAACCCATCTGGTCCTGGGCTTTTTTTGGTTGGAAGACTATTGATGACTGCTTCTATTTCTTTAGTGGAAACGGGATGGTTCAGATTGTTTATCTGATCCTGATTTAACTTTGGTACCTGGTATCTCTCTAGGAAGTTATCCATTTCATCCAGGTTTTCTAGTTTTGTTGAGTATAGCCTTTTGTAGTAGGATCTGATGATGTTTTGGATTTCCTCAGGATCTGTTGTTATGTCTCCTTTTTCATTTCTGATTTTATTAATTAAAATACTGTCCCTGTGCCCTCTAGTTTTTTCAAAGAACCAGCTCCTTGTTTGGTTGATTCTTTGAATAGTTCTTTTTGTTTCCACTTGGTTGATTTCAGCCCTTAGTTTGATTATTTTCTGCTATCTATTCCTTTTGGGTGAATATGCTTCCTTTAGTTCTAGGGCTTCTAGGTGTGCTGTCAGGCTGCTGGTTTATGCTCTCTCTAGTTTCTTTTAGGAGGCACTCAGGGCTATNAGTTTTCCTCTTAGGATTGCCTTCATTGTGTCCCATAAGTTTGGGTATGTTGTGGCTTCATTTTCATTAAATTCTAAAAAGTCTTTAATTTCTTTCTTTATTTCATCCCTGACCAAGGAATCATTGAGACAAGTGTTGTTGAGTTTCCACATGAATGTTGTCTTTCTATTATTTATGCAGTTATTGAAGATCAGCCTTAGACTGTGGTGATCTGATATTATGCATGGGATAATTTCAATATTTTTGTATCTGTGGAGGCCTGTTTTGTGACCAATTATATGGTCAATTTTGGAGGAGGTACAATGTGGTGCTGAGAAGGTATATCCTTTTGTTTTAGGTTAAAATGCTCTGTAGATATCTATTAAATCCATTTGTTCCATAACTTCTGTTAGTGTACATGTGTCTCTGTTTAGTTTCTGTTTCCAGGATCTGTCCATTG
>NC_034594.1:89126776-89133317 GCF_900095145.1 Mus pahari
CTTCCTGTTATTTTAGTTGTTAAAGTTGGGATTCTGTTCTTTTGGCTGTCTTCTTTAGGTTTGTTGAAGTATTACTGCTTGCTTTTTCTAGGGTTTAGTTTCCATCCTTGTTTTGGTGTTTTTCCCTTTGTTATCCTTTGAAGGGCTGGATTCGTGGAACGATATTGTGTGAATTTGGTTTTGTCATGGAATACTTTGGATTCTCTCTTTATGTTAATTGAGGGTTTTGCTGGGTATAGTAACCTGGGCTGGCATTTGTGTTCTCTTAGGGTCTGCATAACATCTGTCCAGGATCTTGTGGCTTTCATAGTCTCTGGTGAGAAGTCTGGTGTAATTCTAATAGGCCTGCCTTTATATGTTACTTGACCCTTTTCCCTTGCTGCTTTTAATATTCTATCTTTATGTAATATATTTGTTGTTCTGATTATTATGTGTCGAGAGGAATTTCTTTTCTGGTCCAGTCTATTTGGAGTTCTGTAGGCTTCTTTTATATTCATGGGCACCTCTTTCTTTATGTTCAGGAAGTTTTCTTCTATAATTTTGTTGAAGGTATTTGCTGGCCCTTTAAGTTGAAAATCTTCATTCTCATCTACTCCTATTATCCGAAGTTTGGTCTTCTCATTGTGTCCTGGATTTCCTGGATGTTTTGAGTTAGGATCTTTTTGCATTTTGCATTTTCTTTGATTTTTGTGCCCACGTTCTCTTGGAATCTTCTGCACCTGAGATTCTCTCTTCCATCTCTTGTATTCTGTTGCTGATGCTGGCATCTGTGGTTCCTTATCTCTTTCCTAGGCTTCCTATCTCCACAGCTGTTTCATTTTGGGATTCTTTTATTGTTTCCACATCCCTTTTTAGGTCTTGGATGGTTTTTGTTCAATGATATCACCTGTTTGGATGTGTTTTCCTGTAATTCTTTAAGGGATTTTTTGTTTCTTCTTTAAGGATTTCTACTTGTTTAGCAGTGTTTCCCCGTTGTTCTTTAAGGCCTTTTACCTGTTTAGCAGTGTTCTCCTGACATTCTTTAAGGGCTTCTACCTGTTTAGCAGTGTTCTCCTGTATTTCTTTAAGTGAGTTATTAATGGCCTTCTTAAAATCTTCTACTACCATCATGAGATATGTCTTTAAATACAAGTCTTGCTTTTCGCATATGTTGGGGTATCCAGGACTGGCTGAAGTTGGAGTGCAGGATTCTGATGATGGTGAGTGGCCTTGGTTTTTGTTAGTAAGATTCTTATGTTTGCCTTTCGCCATTTGGTAATCTCTGGAGTTAGTTTTTATTGTTGTCTCTGGTTGGAGCTTGTTCCTCCTGTGATTCTGTAAGCCTCTGTCAGCAGTCCTGGGAGTCCAGCTCTCTCCTGAGTCTCAGTGGTCAGAGTACTCTCCGCAGACATGCTCTCCTTTAGCAGGGAAGGTGCACAGAGTTCTGGTGTTCAGACCTGCCTCCTGGCTGAAGTTATAGGCCCGAAATGGGGCCTGTCCCAGAAGATGTGTTGCTTCTGCAGCTTGCACACTCACCTGCACAGACTAGTCTCCAAGGGACCCTGGACACAATATGGCTCTCTCACCTGCTCTGGTGGACAGAGCCCTCTCAGGTGGTCACCTCTCCTCTGTCAGGGAAGTTCTGTCCCAGAACCTGTGTTGCTTCTGCAGTATGCTCTCTCAACTGCTCAGACAGGAGCCTGGGCGACCTGGAGCAAAGATATCTCCCTCACCTGCTCAGGCAGTGAGAGCCCTCCTGGGTGGCCACCTCTCCTGTGTTGGTGCCTGGCAAACGGGGTCTGTCACAGAAACTATATTGCTTCTGCAGTCCACACTCTCACCAGCACAGACTGGAGCCTGGGCGATCCAGAGCAAAGATGGCTCCCTCACTAGCTCAGGCAGTGAGAGCCCTCCCTAGGGGATACCTCTCCTCTGGCAGGGAAGGTGCCAGGGTGTCTGGAGCCCGAATGGGGTCTGTACCAGAAACTGTGTTGCTTCTGCAGTCTGCACTCTCAATTGCTCAGACAGGAGCCAGGGCAACCTGGAGCAAAGGTGTCTCCCTCATCAGCTCAGGCAGTGAGAGCCCTCTTGGGCGGCCACTTCTCCTCTGGTGGGGAAGGTGCCCGGTGGTCTGGAACCCGAAACGGGGTCTGTCCCAGAAGCTGTGTCGCTCCTGAGGTCCACTCTCACCAGCACGGACTGGAGCCTGGGCGACCCGGATCAAAGATGGCTCCCTCACCAGCTCAGGGAGTATTTTTCTTAACTTACAGATTCTTTGCATATATACTGATTTCTGGTTTTGTGCTTTCATGGGATTCCTACATGTTTCTGCATGTATATACATTTCTTGGGCATGTTTTTGTTTGTTTGTTTGTTTGTTTGTTTTTGTTTGTTTTGCTTTTCTCTTTTTCTTGTTCTGTTTTCTCTTATTCTGATTTGTTTGTTTTATTTTTTAATTTATTTTATCATTCCTAAATTGTCTGTTTTCTAAAGAGAGAAAATGTGTGATTACAGAAAGGTGAGATGGTTAGGAAGAGGAACAATAATCAGAATATTTTATACAAAAAATCTATTTTCAATAAAAAGAAAAAAAAACAAGTATACACTACAATACTCATCTTAACACATAAGTGATTTACCGGATTAAATTCACGTTCTTGTACATGCTAGATAAGACTTTACTAGCTGAGTCATTTACCCTAGTTCTTCCTATACCTTAATTCAGTTTTCTTGTGGGGCCTCTCTTTGCCCAGTCTTCTGTCAATGGTGATACTACATCTTTTGTTTTCAGTAAAAGTCTTAATAAGGAATAAGTCAGATTTGCAGTGTCATCTCATAGTAGTTGGAACCAGATCTCAAATTGATAACACAGCAGAAGATCTCGGTAAGTATGGGAACGAGTTCTTTCTCATACCACTTAACTTTTTATTAACGTTTCTTTGGGAAGGGATATGGGAATTCATTGTAAAAGTTTCAAATACTTCAAAACTACTTGGAACAGTATCACCAAAAGCCTAGTAAAGATTAAGAAAAATGATAGGCACTCATGGCTCACCCTGGGGGTTCTGATTGGAGTTCAGTATGAATTTTGGGGGTGTTATGTAAGTATACTGATGATTCAAATCCCCAGGTCTAAATCAGAAACATGGCTTCCTTAGGCTATTTATTGCATAATTAAGCCCTAAGAATAAATCAACTTGGGTAGGAAAAGGATTATTTTATTTACCAAGCCCTTATAATTCATCATCAGAAATAGTCAGGGAAGGATCTCAAAGAGGTCAGGAACCTGGAAGCAGGAGCTGATTCTGAGGTCATTAAGAAATGCTGGTTATTGGCTTGTTCCCCACAGCTTACTCAGTCTCTATTCCTTGTTTGTTTCTTTGTTTGTTTCTTTGTTTATTTCTTTGTTTCTACCAGCCTTTCTTTTTTTGGTTTACCCAGACAAGATTTCTCTATGTAGGCCTGGAAATTACTCGGTAGAACAGGCAGTCTTCAGACTCAGATATCTGCCTGCTTCTGCTTCCGGAGTGCTTGGAATTATAGGTGTGCATTGCCACTGCCTGATTAGTTTTATTTCTTATTGAACCCAGGGCCACCAGCCCAGGGTTTGTCCCACACACAAAAAAGTATTCCTATCCATCCTGGCCACTAGATATAAAATTGCATCATGCTTGCCTGAAGTCTAATTTATGGAGCCATTTTCCCAATCTCTCATGACTCTTGCTTGTGTCAAGTTCAAATAAGACTAGTCAGCAAACTCTGGACTAAGGCTAATATCAAAGAAGTTGTTTGTCTACTACCTGACAACATATATGTAAACGAGCCTTTCTCTTTTCTGGTACCTTCTAACTCTCATTCTGGCTGTGAAACAGGCTGTCATTGGTCTGTTAACAGAAGCATTGGAATGGAACAAGAGAATATGCTTCAAAAGGTTCACATCACTTACGAAAATTTTCATGGAAATTATTTATTACAATTTCCCATATAGTTGTATTTGCATCTGTTTTCAAATATATCAATTATTTGAGAATTTCATGCACGTATTCAATGAATTTTGATCATATCTACTCTCCCTATTCAGACACCCCACTTTGCCCAGACCTCGTGGTCACCATACCAATTTCATATCTTTTTTTTTTATTTTATTTCATATTAAGTGCTGCCAAATGTGCACCTTAAATAATTAACTAGTTCTGCCCATGTGCACATGAACTAATAAACTGGAACATTTGAAACTTATAAGCAATCATACCTTTAGTTAAAACGGATTCTCTTGTCCCTGACCGAACCATCTATCGACTATAAACAGGTCCTTAGCTAGAGCTACTCCTCAACTCATTCTGGAAGGCTGACTGTTTTGTGCAGGACTTGTATAGTCAAACACCTCTCCTCAGAGCTCATGAGTACAACAGCAATTCTATATCCAGGGGTCATTGTTTCATAGACATCTTACATCTTCTCTGACCTCTGTCTACTAGGTTTTTTTTTCCTTGTTTTGTGAACTATCATCTGATATGATGGGATAGATGTATCTGCATATTTCAGGCATGCTTGTCTGAGAATGGGACTCTTTTCTTTAGAGAGATATATAGGGAGCAAAAGAGAAACTGTAATCTAGAAGTGGGGAGATGGCTCCATGGTATAGCATTTGCTGGGTAATTATGAGAATTTGAGTTTGGATCCTCAGTAGTCAAGTATTATTGAGCATGATAGCACAGGTCTGTAACTCTAGTGCTAGCATGGTGAGCTGTGAGTTTGAGAGAAGAGAACATTTTGAATCTCATGGGCCAGTCAGCCTGCAATATGATGTGGTGAACAATGCACAACTACAATACACAGTTCTGTCCGAAATATGGTAGAAGGCAAGGAAAGACATTTGGGGGTGTTCCCTGGTGTGTACACATGTGCCCTGCTATGCACATGGCTGTACTCCTGCACATGGACATACACATAGAAGCCCCCCTTCCCCTCTCTGATAGTTGAAGATATGCCAACTGTGCCTGGTTTATCATATATATGTAATAAATCCTAGATTCCCTTTTCTTTCCTCTTGAGTATTCTTCTTTTAGGCAAGATAATTAATGAAAGTTATGGAGACGTTGCTTGACATTTTCAACCTGAGTATAAACATGCTTTGATTTGTCTCTTCAATATAATGAACTGTGTGATGCTCTGCCTGGTCTCATTGTGGCAGACCATCTTTTAAAAGGGTGAACGCAAGGAGAAAAAAATGACAACTTAGGTCATGTGGATATGTGGGTGTCTCCATCTTCAAAAGGCTCCCGTGGACAATTATAAGTTGGATTAATTAACTGTTATGCCCCTACAATACTCAGTTATGAAGTTTGACTGCTGCCTTGGAAATATAACTGTGACTGACTGCTAGAAGACTACAGACTGGTAGAGGAACATGCAAAACAGTTCCTTGACCTTGTCTGTGTATCTCTTTAAGTGTAAATAAAATACGTATATAAAAAAATGATTAAAACAAGTAGCAATCTGTGGTTAGACAACAGTTTCCTGCCTCATAAGAAGCAATTCAAATAAAGCTTTTCAAATGCCTCTCTCCCAGCATTACCTATTTAGCTTTAGTCAGTGATGGTTGACATTGGGGACCTTCACCAGTTACCTCATCCATCCTCTAGTCTGTCAACAGATCTGTGGCAAAAACAAACAAACAAACAAACAAAAAACTGCAATAGAAAAAGAAAGAAAACATCAAGGCCACCTGCTAACAGTCTTATTTTCTAGAGCTTTCCTCAAAATAGATCATTGGTATGCTCTGTAACCCATACTTGTGTTGATGTCTCTAATTACCATACACTTCAAAAGGATGGTTGTCAGTAGTTACTCCAAGCTGGATAATGTGAATGTGTTCACTCTTAAAAAGAATGAAATGTCCGAGATTGGGAGATGGCTTAGTGGATAAAGCACTTGTCACATAAAACGGTTGACCTGAGTTCAGATCCTTAGAACTCACATTAAAAAAAAAAAAAAAGGTTGAATGACATTATCTTGTTATGCTGTGTTTAGTTGGGGGAGGCATGCTCTTTTCTGTAAAGAAATGGAGGGGTAGTGATTCTGTTAGAGATGAGAGGTAAAGTTGTGAACTGGAAGAAATGGAGGGATGGGAGGCTGCTGCAACTGGGATGTATTGTATGAAAGAAGAAAAAAAGAAAACGAAGTAAAGGTAATTAAATGTCCTTTCCTGTTTACTTGTAGTTTATGATTAGCTAACATCTAAACATTTCTCAAAAAATTTACTAAAGTACTAAATATCTCTGCTTTGTACCAGGAGTTCCTAAAAGGATTGTGCATGTAGTAGATAAAATATAGCCATTAAAAAATCCAGATGAAGTAGTATATGCATTTGTAGTCTGAACACCTTACTTGAGCAGATGATGAACAAGACCAAAATTCTCTGAAGGGCTCATGCCTGCTCACCTGGTGTAAGCAGCACAACAACAGTGAAGAAAATTCCTGTCTTAGAGAAAATTAAAGGCAAGGCCTAACGCCCAGTGTTTTCTTCTGAAACACTCACCCACACACACAGTCACACACC